>NC_140972.1:76829062-76846562 GCF_056783735.1 Eptatretus burgeri | reverse complement strand
GGAATTAATGGCTCTCGCAAAGATTTTCGTCTGTGTTTCGCGTCTGTAACGTCTCTCTTGAGGCACCAACAGTTGTTTGCAAGCATGTTGACATCCCATCGGCCCTGGTATCTCTCTCCCATCACTCGAATATCCTGGTGAAACCGTTCTCCTTGCTCCTCGCTGACATCACCACAGTTTTCCGGAAAGTAGTCTAAATGCGAGCTGAGAAAATGCATCTTTATGGACATGCGTGCACCAAGATCCTTGGAAGCTCTGCAGGAGCCCTTCCACAACACATTCATACTCTGGACTTCGGTGATTGCCCAGAAAGTTCGTCACAATGGATTTGAATGAGAGCCAGGCATTCCTCTCATTGCTCTCCATACTTTCGTCGAATTTAGGATCTTTCATAAGCTCCCTGATCTGAGGGCCATCAAAAATGCCTGCTTTCAGTTTGGCCTCACTTATGCGAGGAATTTTCTTGTTCAGGAAAGCGAAAGCTCGACCTTCTTTGTTCAGTGCTTTGACAAAATTCTTCATAAGTCCGAGCTTGATGTGCAGTGGCGGAAGTGGAATCTTCTGAGGATTCACAAGAGCGTGTAACACAACGTTGTGGGAACCTGGTTCCAGGCCAGATCTTTTTGGCCAGTTGCGTTGTACATAGTGCTGCTTGTCTGCTCGGCTGTCCCACAGACAGAGAAAGCAGGGGTATTTGCTGTAGCCACCTTGTAGACTCAGCACCATGGACACAACCTATAAATAATAAAGAACACACATTTGTTTTAAAATTTGTTATTTCAGTTTATTAAAAATATATATTTTAATCCATGTTAAGAATATTTCAGTAAATAAAGTAGAAAAATATATGTAACTAGGTTGACGCCAACATACCTTTCGGTCTCCGCAAATCATCCAATTGTGATTTTTGTACTTCAAAGCAGTTAGCAAATGCTCCATGTTACTATAGTTCTCAGTCATCTGTACCGAGTGACCCACCGGAACAGACGCGATCTTGTTGCCATTGAAGAGTAGTACTGCTTTCAAGCTCTACTTGAGGAGTCGATGAAGAGCCGCCATTCTGTAGGATCATACACTAAACCCATAGCTGCAATGAGGTCAGTGATGTTGCTGCAGTAAACCAGAGAAACTTCATCGTCCGAACTAAAATATTCTCGAAACTCTTCTTCATGGCTGCGGTACCAGGAGAATGTAGTTTCAGGAGCTAACAAACAATTTTCACGGTCGTGACCCTAGCAACTGAGCAGATTCTTTGGACAAACATAAATCTCGTGTCAAATCGTTCAACTCCGCTTGGCTAAAGAGTTTGGGTTGACTGGTCTCGCCCGTAGGTTGATATGTACCAGATATGTCACCATCTTCCATTTGTTCATCGGAATCGGACGCCGAATGTCTGCAATTTTCGGGCGGTGCTGGAATTGGAATTCCTGGTCCATGAGGCACTGGTTTAATGGCAGATGGCACGTCTGGATACTTTAAGTGTTGTTTGTTTTTTCGATATCTGCCTAAAATGAAAGAGATAGACATACCATCAAGGGGGTGACATGATATATAAAGTTAAACTCAAACAAAATTGATAATCTCACCTTGTAGGTTTGTCATACAGAAATAACAGTCATTAGTATGATCTCTTCCCTCCCTCCACACCATTGGGATACCAAAAGGCAGACACTCAATCTTCTTGTGGCTCCAGCGCCGCAGACTCTCAACGCACGTTTTGCAGCATATGTGAGGGGCAAAGGCTTTGTCCTGGTCACCAAGTTTCATTCCAAAGTATGCGTGATAGCTTTTCCTTACAAAACATGTGATGTTAGACTGCCGGTCTGGCATGGTCACTTTACCACAGATATAGCAGAACTTGTTTGGGTCATTCTTGCACTTTCGATTCATCGTGAATCACAGTAATGTTATAGTAAGGAGGACACTACGCAGGACGTACTGCCACTCACGTGCACCTAAGTGGACAGCTCACACCAGACTGAGCCACGCAGCTGCTGGAGCTACTGAAGTTGGGTGTTGCCAGAAACAACCATTTATCTATATTTTTCTGAAATTGAAATGAAAGTAATTGAGAAGGCACTTATTTCCACATTAAGTGTTCTTGTGTGTCGTTATATGTATAGTTTGTACATTTTCTGTAAATTTAAGTCTGATTTTGAATTTTTAAAAAATGCGAATTAAAAAAACAAAATTTGATTATTTTTTTTCCTTAAAATTGAGATCGCATAAAAACTTGACCAGATTGAGCGAAATTGGATACATTTCTGAACTCGGCATGCAAAAAATATAAGGACCGTTGAGAAAACCTATACCTCTGAAAAAAATATTTCAAATGCAACCCAGTGTAATGAAAGGGAGAGATAAAATAAGTGTAGATTAATTATTCAACAGAGTAGACAGTGACAGAACCAGGGGCCACAGCCTGAAAGTAAAGAAGAGGAGGGTTAAGACGGTAGTAAGGCAGGGGACTTTCACTCAGAGAGTAATTAATGCATGGAATGGTCTCTCTGGAAAGGTAATGGCAGCAGAGACGGTAGATAAGTTTAAATTAGAATTAGATACGTTGCTGGAAGTTATGGAGATAGAGGGGTTTTGGGATGTTAGTAGGACTTTTAGGTAGTTTGAGCATTGATGGGTGATAGTGTGCATGTGTACGGAGTGCTGTTGGTGGGGGTCTTGTCAAGGGGGTGTTGTGTGGTTGATGTGTGTTTTTAACCAAACCCATGCCCCCTCCCCTGGTGGGGTGGGGGGGGACCACAAATAACACTTCATTAAAAAAAACATTAAGTATTTTCTTCTTCTGACCTTGTATTGATAAATTGTTGTGTTAATATGGTACAGGCATGATTGGCTGAATGGCCTCCACATGTGTGTTTCATTGTGTGTGTGTGTGTCATTGTGTGTTTCCGTTTTGTGTCTCACCGACAGGCCCAAAATCGAATCGGCTTGTTCTTGCCCCCCAAACCAACTCATCCACCATGTTTTGTCGTTATCCGTGCAAAACTTTTTAAATATCACACAAAAGATCGTTTTAGCCCCATCCCTCAATGGTGAAGAATCACTTTAAAAATTAAAATAATTCTCGTATCGCGATCTTCACCAAAAATGAATCAATTCTTCTTTGGCACACACCCAACCTATCCACCAAGTTTCATCCGAATCCGTCTACGGCTTTTTGAAATATCGTGTTGCATATAGTTTTTGGCCATATCTCTTAATGGTTTTTTTTTTAGACAGACGGACAGACACCTTCAATGGCGGAGGTAACTACAATGGCAGAGGTAATTATTGTGTCCAATATCCAAGTCCGGATTTTAAGAATATCGAAGATGGCTGATAAACGAATACCACAAGCTGGTGTGGTCATCCGTCATCACGCTAGTTTCTACGTCTCTTGGTGACGATGACGTGACACACGCGTTGACCCACAATACCTAACTAAAAGGGGTGCGATTCAAAGAGGAGGAAACTTTAGCACGTATTCTATCAGCAGGTCATAAGAGATGGCTTATGGACATTGGACACAAATGAAAATTTTTATACAATTGTCACATGTGCGTGCTGAGGATGACATCTTCACCATTCTAATGGTATTTAGTGCTCTGAGTCCACAAACATGCATCGTTGTACGATGATACATCAATGTCTGCAAAGTGTAAGCATAAGAATTGTTATTTTTCATCCAACTTCATGTTCCACGTTCCCCCTTTTCCAATATCTACTGCGAGAAAGAGAAGTCGTACCTTGGCCCATGTGGACCTCGTTCATTTCAGTTTATCGACGTCGCCATGACATCACTATGCCTGGTGTTGGCTTAATGGTTAGGGTGGAGGGCTTTGGATCCGAGGGTCCTGAGTTCAAATCCTGCTAAGCCGTTGAATTAATACCAGGTGGGGTTAACTTGATCTGCTATCCTTCTGAGGTCGGCAAAATTAGTGCCAGCTTGCTGATATACTGTGTCGGAGTGGCGACCCTTCCAGGATTGTGTCCAATAGCCAAGGAGAATGCTTAAGCAGCACCAACGCTCTACAGAGTATGGTCCCAATCTTCTCCTCCATGACATCGATAATGTGCACCACTCATTTCAATTCATGCCTGGTGTGGCTCAGTGGTTAAGGCGGTGGCTTGGGATCCTCGGGGTCCTGAGTTCGAGCCCCGCTGGCCACTGAGTTAGCATCAGGGGGGTTGACTCAGCCTGTCATCCTTCGGAAGGTCAGCGAAATGAGCACCAGTATACTGGTAATTATCCCTGCAGGGTCGAAGGCGACTAAAGGGTTGGTGTCAGGAGGGGCATCCGGCTGTAAAAACTGTCACAAGAAAGGGTACCATGATTGGAACTGAAAAAAGCTGACCCCTGCTCAGGGATAAAGGCTTTAAAATGGTGTGGTGATGACTCATTTCAATTCGTGTCTTTGACGATGGATGGCGCACTTGCTCCATGAACGCACTGGCACAGCTGGGATGCATATGCACTTTAATTGACCCTTTTGTCATAAGATTACAAACTGAAATGACTAGAGAAAATATTTTATAAGAACCAGTCTTAAAACTAGCAATTTGGGGAGATATTCCGTCGATTGGCATCGTCAGGTGACCACTGGTTAGTCAGTTCATCTCACCGAACATGTGTTCACCGAACATCATGATAACCCATTCAATCCATATATTAATAATTAACAAAACGTTTCTTGATGAGTATCAAAAATAAGATTAACTTTATTGATGTTAAATGTTTGTTCAAGATTGGTTGAACACCATATATTCATTGTGGAAGCAAATATGGTGAGTTGAAATTAGATAGGTACCTACAGGGTGAGCCATAAGATCGAGGACACGGTTTTAGTTGTTTATACAAGATTTGTTTATGTCATGTATTTCCACTGCTTGTTTATTTTTTCAGACAATACATGAACCCGTTGAACCCGAGCGGCCGTTTTACCAGCCATTCAAACCTCCATAAACCCGAACAGCCGGATTTTCCTCCAGGGAGCCCAGAGCGGGTGGGGAGCCGAAAGTTCAAGGAGCTCAGGGTTCGAACGGTTAAACCAAATTAGCAGATAAGACACCAGTCCATTTACAGTAGAAGTGAGGTGAGTAGCAGTGGTGTGGAGAAACACAAACATGACTGAAATCCCATACGGATGCACTCGATGTCTAAGGAGGCATTGTAAATTGTTGTATTCGTGTATTATTTTATTATTACTCCTGGGGCTTATGGCTCACCTGAATCGATGGTATAAACAAATCTTGTACAAGCAGCTAAAACCGTGTCCTGGGACTTGTGGCTCACCCTGTAGATGCATTGGATTTAGAGGAGTGCAGGGAAGACTTGGAAGTAGCTAATTGTGTGTGTGTGTGTGTGTGTGTGTGTGTGTGTGTGTGTGTGTGTGTGTGTGTGTGTGTGTGTGTGTGTGTGTGTGTGTGTGTGTGTGTGTGTGTGTGTGTGTGTGATGGTTTCTGGTGTTGGTATAGGACAGGCATGAGAGGTGGAAAGGTGCCCAGCTCAACCTTATGTAGCGAGATGTCTGCAGCACTGAAGCAAGCCTCCCAGTCCTCAACTTCCTGCATACGTAATATATGGTTGTCCTCTTGCTTATTCTGCATTTAAAATGTTTACACGCACTTAATCGTGTTCAGGAAAATTTCCAGGGCTATTAAGTGGATCCATAAATCAAATTTTCCTTCATCTATCTATAATTCCAGGTGTGTGTGTGTGTGTGTGTGTGTGTGTGTGTGTGTGTGTGTGTGTGTGTGTGTGTGTGTGTGTGTGTGTGTGTGTGTGTGTGTGTGTGTGTGTGTGTGTGTGTGTGTGTGTGTGTGTGTGTGTGTGTGTGTGAGACCGCTGTTTCTCGACAACCACTGGTTCGATCTCATTGAAACTTGCCAGCTATATTGCTGGGGACCTGAGGATGTGCCTTTTCAAGGTTTGATATTAATCGGACAAGTGCTTCCCAAGTTATGGCCATTTATTTACCAACCAATGACATGACACGTTGCTGCAGCCATTTATTTACTAACCAATGACATGACGCGTGGCTGCATGGGCCGGTGCGCGGCTGGCCGATGATGACGTCACGTGCCGTGCCGGTTACGATGGGGATCAGTGCCTTAGTTACCATGGCGTAGGAGTGGCAATGGTCAATGGCAGCGAATGTCATGGCAAGCAAAGACAGGGAGGTAAAGTTGATTTTAATTTGGATTTTAATTAACTCTGTATGTGTAAGTATAATGGCAGTTGTTACTTCAATGCAAGCGATAATTTGTGGAATGCATGTGACCATTCCGTACGGGCACGCACTACTTCCGGATCGTGATGACTTACTGTATTCCAATAATTTCTCAATTTCTTATGCGCATTTATAAATAAACACAATGCCTCAATCCAGTCGTTGTTTACGAGAGCGAAGGAACGGCCTGTGTGTGGTTGTTTGTGGCTCACGTTTTGAAAGTTTTTTTGGGGGGGGGGGTTTGCACGTACGGGCATGCGAGAGCGAAGGAACGGCCTATGTGTGTGTTTCTGGCTCGCGGTTTGAAAGTTTTTTTTTCTTTTTCTTTTTTTGGTACGCACGTACGGGCACGCGAGAGCGAAGGAACGGCCTGTGTGGTTGTTGTTTCTGGCTCGCAGTTTGAAAGTTTTTTTTTTTATTTTTTTTTTTTTTTTTGCACGTACGGGCACCTACTAGTACTAAAAAAAAACACCTCACGGTATGAACCAAAGTCATATGTAGACCAAACCAGTGAGTGATGATAAATGATCCTTTCTCAAGGATATTATTTAACTATTTGGGCTAAAGGGGTACCACACCACAATTATGTAGGCTAACGGAGCAACGGCTACATCTCGAGGTGTCCATGGTCATCACCAATTGATGGGCAACTCACAGTTGCTAGATTTATTTTGTACTAATGTACACATGCCTCATGAAATACGAGGACAAGTTTATTTACAAGACTGAATCGAAAATTAACTGGCACTCGATACAATGTTAACTAGATTTCAACACATTAGATTGGTGTTGGCTGAGCGGTTAAGGTGGCTGGTTTGGGACCTTCGGGTCCTGAGTTTGAGCCCCTGTTGAACCGTTGAATTAATACCAGGTTGGGTTGACTCAGCCTGTCATCCTTCTGAGGTTGGTGAAATGAGTACCAGTGTATGTTGGAGTGGTGACCTGTTCAGGACTGTACATCTCACCAATGAAACTGCCTTGGCAGCCCGATGTGCCTTTATGGTGTGAAAGGAATGGTATTATTTTAAGAGACTATGTTATCCTGTTGCTGCAACTGTAAGGGTTGAAGCACATACCAAAATTGAAATAAAGCAATGATTTTAAAGATTGTAAAAAAATAAATGTCTGCGACCACAATTGAAGCAGTCTTGTACATCACCCTTATACACCACCTTATTTAACATGTCCAAATCCTGCAAAATGGAAAGGTTTAAAAAGTTCAAAGAAGGTGATTTGTGTTCGACAATGTTCAAGTATATAAATTCCATCTCGATACAATAACATTGTAAAAGCCATATAAATTAATTAATTCCAGAATTTACCACCATCGATGCAGAGTCGACCACACCACCCTATCTAAAACGTAACACGTTATTTGTGCCTGTTGTTTGTGTCCTTTATGACGTCCTGAAAAACAGTAAGTTTCCTGTTTGCAATGATTTTCAATTTTGTTTCATCACCAGACAGGCAGAGTTAAAAACTTATCTCACGCATGAGTGATTGGGTCAAATTCAAATTCAGAGACAAAGTACTGTGAAACATTAGGTTTTTTTTCTGATTTATGTTCAAAATATAACATTCAATTTAAATAAGTTGTTCCTTGATCATAAACTGACGGACGGTTGGACATGAACCAATTGCTTAACCACACTTTTGACTTTGCATGCGCGGGGTGACTAGAACGGCACTCGGTAGAGCGCACACATCCACCAGGCTGAACAGTTTACATTTTGTATCCCACTGATAGGCCGGATCCGAATTCAGATCTTCACCGAAATCGAATGAATTCTTCCTCGTCACATGCCCAACCTGTCCACCACGTTCCGTGCGAATCGGTTTGTAACTCTTTGAGACATCATGCTACACAGTACGTATATCGTTTTTTGCCCAATCGCTCAATGACGAATCACTTGAAAATTATAGCATCCGGATCTTCAGCAAAATCGAATCAGTTCGTCCGTGTCACACATCCCACCTATCCATCAAATTTCGTCAGAATCCATCCACAACGTTTTGATTGACAGACAGTCAAACAGGGGTGGTACACAACCTCCGTCCACCTTTGGTGGTGGAGGAAATTATACGTAATTGAGGTGTCAGGTTAATAGGATAGTGGTTATCAAATGTTAGGACTCGGCTGAGATGAGAAACTTTCACCGCAGGGCATGAAGGAGAGAGGTTCAGCAGTTGAGAAGTCGTTTTATGGTGTACAAACAATCTTGCCTGTTGTGCCAAGATCATGTTATTGGCGTAACAGGGGAATCATGATGCCACATAAGGATGTTCTACCGTGGATTGGTGTCGCATTACACAGACTGCTTTAGGTCCATTATAATATTGAAGGTTTCTTGCTCCCAACCCAAAGTCATCAAGGAATCAAGATTTGCACCAACAGCAGTGACCTTATCAACAGTAGAAGTCACAGAGAAGTCAGCACCAGCACGTGTCGCTTTTGTCAATATCCAAACCCCAAATCCTGCCAGACTCTTGGCATCTTTCCATAGACCTTGGCTGGCTATGTGGTTGGTGACAAGCTTGGGCTTGTGCTGTTTTCCACAGCTGCTTGTGCCGATCGCCTCTTGTGTGCAGTTTTTGTTTTAAGTTCCTCAATTCCGCGTGGAAGCCAGAGACCCTAAACAATGAGTCTTTTATAACCTGGGCACAGGGGAGCGCGGGAGTGCTGAGAAGCTACGGGTGAACAAGACTCAAGTACGTTATTAGAAGCAGGCCGAATACTGCAGGCCGACCAGTATATCCTTGGCCCTGAAGTAACAATTTGGATCTGCTCCCACGTCGATCTGCCATCTTATCATTTCCAGGTGGACGTCATGTCGTACTTTTACCCGGTAGACCACTCCATAATCGAGTTGAAATAGGGTTGAAGCATCAAAGCAAAAGCCACAAAGTAAAATGGGGAATAATTGCGCCGTACTTGCCCTTTGGCAATTTGAACAAACTGCCGCCTTGTAATGTAGCCCGATTGTCCAAGAATGTTTTTGAGGAACTCCTAAAGTTAGCTCCGATTTTCATCGCCAGTGGTGCAGAACGGCAGCTTAGGTTGATCACGAGGCATGTGGGTATGGACTACACTCGATATGCCTTTAGCATGTGTGCCAAAATCCCTGCTCTCTGGCATCCGCAGGAAATCATCTTGTGGGTCCCTGAAAGCCTGTAAATCTTCCCAGAAACAAGTGATTTTGCAGGCCAGCTTGCACTGTCTGTTCCATTTTAAAGCTGCCTGTCATGAACCACAGCTGCTCTCAGGAGGAATGCTGCGTCGTTGCTGCACAATGCTGTAAAAGGACAGTTTCGAGAAAAATATCACTCAAAATGGTGGGTTAATGGATAAGCAGGAGAATGGGAGAGATGGCGAAGAATTTTGTGTCCCTCTTGTGATCCCACATCCACCGACAATGTTGTGCAAGTTTTCAAAATGGAATTCAGCATCTGAAGTCGGGCTTTCAAATAAAAACAAATGCTTCAACTTTTGATACAATTTACTTTTTCACCAAATTTGTTACATAGTTAACACTAGAAAATCCATCCATCTCTGTACAGAGCGTCAGTGCTGCCAAAGCAGTGTCCTGGGTTATTGGGCACAACGCAGGAGAGTCGAATGGCTCAATCATCCCAGCAAGCTGGGACTCATTTTGCCAACCTCAGAAGGATGACAGGTTGAGTCAACTCCACCTGGTATTAATTCAACCACCAAGCATCCACCACCCTAACTAACCCACCTTCGATCCCAAAAACCTTAGGATACCAAGCCGACCACTGAACCCATTAAGCCAACACGAGGCTACTGAAAAATCCTCCGCCTGTTAATTTGCGTTTGGTCACTGGCTTTGACACAAATACAATTTTTTTATTAGACCTTGGCATCGAAAAGTTTCAAAGAATCAAACAGTTACAGATCGAACACATCGCCACCATTAGAGCATTTGAATTGCATCAACTGTGGCAATCGATGTGATTTGTTGCTACCAGCTTGCTGGCTCAATGACAGAAGATGCCATTTACATTTTTGCCTACTCCAATCCCGACCCGTTTAGAATCCTGTGCGAGCACGAGCAACTTGCTAATGTTTTCAATTGTCAACCTTACATCATAAACAAGTGCAAGTTCTTCAATATACTGTAGATACATTTAAATAAGAGCAATCATAAAGACAAGCAAATCAGACACAGGTGGAGGCCATTCAGTCCATCAAGCCTGCACCATATCAACACATGATCAGAAGAAGAAAATGCAAAATGTTTTTTGTGTTTTTTAAAGAAAGCATTTGTGGGTTTTTTTTAATTTTTTTTTTTGTATTTTTAATTTTTATCCTTAGGGGAGGGGCATGGGCTTGGTTAAAAAACACAACATCAATCAACCAACACCCCTTGACGAGACCCCCACCAACAGCACTCCGTACACATGCACACAATCACCCATCAATGCTCAAGTTACCGAAAAGTACAACCAACATCTCTATACCCCTCTATCTTCATAACTTCCAGGTTCCTATCTCATTCTAATTTAAACTTATCTTCTGTTTCTGCTGCCACGACCTTTCCAGGGAGGCGATTCCATGCATTAACTACTCTCTGAGTGAAAGTCTTCTACCTTACTACCGTCTTAACTCTCCTCTTCTTTAGTCTCAGGCTATGGCCCCTGGTCCTATCACTGTCTACTCTGTTGAATAATTCATCTCCAATTATTTTATCGACACCTTTCATTTTCTTAAACGTCTCTGTATTATATCTTCTCAGAACCACCTCCTTTCTGGTGTATAAAGCCCTGTCTCCTTCAGCCGCTCCTCATTGTTGAGTCAAGCTCAGCCCGGAATCAATCTCGTCACCCTACACTGAACCCTCTCTATGGCATCTTTGTCCTTCCTGAATTGTGGTGACCAAAACTGCACAGAATATTCTACATGTGGCCCTCACTAAATTACTTTACAATGTTAACACCACCTTCTTTTATTTATAAATTATCCCCCTCCTTATACAGCCTAAAACCCGATTTGCTTTACCTATAGCTGCATGTCACTGTACTGTCTGCTAAACTCCCATATCTATTACCACCCCCAGATACTTCTCCTTTGTGATACGCTCCATAATTACCCCTTGCATCATGTAATCTATATTTTCATTATTCTTTCCCATCCCCAACACTTTACACCTGCTCAGGTTAAATTCCATCTGCCAATCCTTTGCCCAATCTATTCAAGTATCAATACTTTCCTGTATCTGATCACTACCCCCTCTGCTATACCTGTACCCCCACTACCACCTTACCTCCAAGCTTTGTGTCATCTGCAAATTTGGAAAGACTCCTCTTCACCCCAATAGCCAAATCATTGATATATATATATAATGAATAGTAATGGTATCTCCGAGTACTGATCCCTGAGGTACCCCGCTACTTACATCCTCCCAGCAAGACATCCTCCCACTCACAGCCACTAAGCTGGTTTGCAATCCAATTAGCTACGTGAGCAGCCACTCCACAAGTCCTCACTTTGGCGAACAACCTCCGATGTGGTACCTTATCAAATGCCTTCTTAAAGTCTACATATACTATGTCCACTGCCTTTCCCTCATCCACCCAATCACACATTGCTTCATAGAACTCCAAAAGATTTGTGAGACAGGAACTACCTTTGGTCAACCCATGCTGACTACCTCTAATTAATTTGTATTCTATATATTATTTCTGTTAACGTCTGCGCGTAATTTGACGTTTCTCTTCTGAAACTGCCGGACGGATTGTCGCCACTTTCGGCATGCGGGTGGTCTGTGCTCTAATATACAGCATGGGCTATGTGAGATCGCGCCAGACGGACAGGTTTGGGAATTTTTGGCGATTTTCTAATTCTTACATTCGTTTGCATGGCGACCTGTGACGTCACCGCTGAGAGGCATAATGACGTCATCGATCATTCGCTGACGTCATTACGTCTGTCATCGACAGACCGTCACCGCCGAGAGGCGTAATGCCATTCTGAGAAAACAGCGTCTGCAATGTAAAACCCTCTTTTGCACATGCTGATGACCTCAGAAGGTGAATTTGACACAAAAAAAATGTAACAAGAAACATTGTGAACACTGAATATATTGACGTCCTAACGCACCCTCACTTTCAAAACTTCGCGCAGAGCGTGGGTTTGACTAGTTTATTTAATTGTCTCCAACACCTTTAACACAATTGAAGTCAAACTAACAGGTCTATAGTTTCCCAATTCTTCTCTGGATCTTTTCTTAAATAATGGTCTCCAATTCTGACTCCAGTGAGGTATTAAAGGTATCCATTACCATCTCACTTACCTGCTCAGCCACTTCCATCAATACTCTCTGGTGAATATTATCTGGCCCTGCAGCCTTATCTACTCTTAGATGACAGCTGTTCCTTAACTTCCTCCACTCCAACCTGGATCTTCTGTTCCTATCTTCTTCTTTTGGCTGCTCCCGTACGGGGTCGCCACAGCGGATCATTTGTATGATCCGCATAGTGATTTGGCACATGTTTTACGCCGGATGCCCTTCCTGACGCAACCCTGGTCGCCTCTTACGACACAGGGATATGGTACACCTATTTTAACCGGGGTATACAACTTCCTTCTCAGTTATCTTCTCTGCTGGTCCTAAAACTGGGTTACTCTCGATGTTTCTATCCCATTCATTTTCTACATTCAACAGCCTTTCCATATATCTCTTCCATCTTCCTTTAATTCCATCTGAGTCCACAACAATTTGTCCCACTTCATCCTTCAAGCAACTCACCCCCCCGTCACATCAAATCTCTCTCTCGCTATCTGCTTTGCGATTCTGAATACCGCTCTCTTACCCTCCTCCGAATCCAAGCGTTCTCCAAACATTTTCCTATGGGCCTCCTGCGCCTTTGCAACCTCTTTCTTTGCAGCCTTCTTGGCTTCCTTATAACTTTCATGTGCTGCCTCTTCTTCCACCGTATCCTTTACCTTTTGCCATTCCTTGAACTTCTTCCTCTTCTCTTCAATCGTCTTTCCAACTTCATCACCCCACCACCATGTTTCCGAGTGCCTCGGTGGTCCTTTTGTCCATCCACATACCTCACCAACGGCTCCCAATAGACTATCTTTCATTGACATCCAACCACTTTCAAGCTCAACCACATCATCTTCAACCATACTCAGCCTCTCTCTTAATGCTTCCTTCACTGTCGCCTCTTTCAACCTCCACACCTTCATCCTCGGTTGGTACTTCACCCGCCGAATTCTCCGCGCACCTTTCACCCTTATATCGCAGACAACCAGGTGGTGCTGCGAAACAGTCTCCTCCCCTGGGATCACCTTTGTGTCCCGGAGGTTTCCCCTATCTCGCTGACGCACCATCAGGTAGTCAATGGTTGTCGTCGACCCACCTGACATGTATGTAATAAGCTTATTATCTGCTTTCTGGAATTGAGTATTACAGATCAACGAATCAGCTCATCAGCAAATTCCAAGATCCTTTCACCTTCTCCATTTCTCACACCATATCCATAACCCCCATGGACTCCCTCAAAACCATCTGGACTCCTTCCCACATGTCCATTCAAGTCTCCTCCAACCACAACAACTTCCTCATCTTTCACATTTTCCATCAACTTCTCCATCGCACACCAGAACATGTTCTTCTCTTCATCGCTTCGACCGACCTGCGGGGCATATCCCGAGATGACGTTCACCAAGAGATTTCCGATCACGATTCTCACCATCATCAACCTTTCACTCACTCTAGTCACACTCACTACACTGTCTACAAACTCCTCAGAAAACATGACACCAACACCATGCACGCCTTCCGGGCACCCTTGCCACATAAACTTGTACTTCTGCCCCTGCCTTCCCTTCACCATTCTCACACCACTTCCCTTCCACCGTGTCTCCTGCACACAACATATGTCCACTCTTCTTCTGACCAATGTTTCAACCACTTCTCCAGATCTCCCTGTCATTGTCCCTACATTCCATGTACCAAACCTCAGAAACCGATCTCCACGTGGGGCATCAGACGATTGGTCATCATAAATGGAAAAATTTCCTCCCTTGCTTCGATCGGGTTCCCCACCTTGAGTTTTAACGAGAGGGGTTGAGGATCCCACGGGGTACTTCAGGCTGTATCCTGCCCATCAGTTGTACTCATCATGGTTTCCTTTTCACTGGTACTGGTACTCATTACTCATTGGTACTACACTGGTACTCATTTCGCCGACCTCGGAAGGATGACAGGCTGAGTCAAACCCCTGGTGTATTAATTCAGTGGCCCAACGGGGCTTGAACTCAGGACCTTTTGGATCCCAAGCCGCTGCCCTAACCACTGCGCCAACACCAGGCTGCACACACACACACACACACACACACACACACACACACACACACACACACACACACACACACACACACACACACACACACACACACACCAAGGTTGGCTAACAAAGGTGATGTTGGCTAACATCCAAGCAGATGGAAGATGACCTCAGGCAAATGATGGAGTGAGTAGAGCAGAATGTTTGTAAAGTACAACATGCCGTCTTTTGATTAAATTCGTCAAAGTGACGGGAACTTTTGCTGTAAGCACAAAACAATGATTGGCAGATGGAGATAAAGGAAAGAAGGAGAAAGTGGGTGAGGATAAGAAAGAAAATAACTGCTTGTTTGATGGAAATGTTATTTGTGGTCACAATGCAACAATGGAAAAATTGACATGTCCTTCCACTCTAATTACAGTACAAGCATAACCTAAAAAGCTAAGGGCAATTAAAAAGTAATAAATAACCTGAAGCTCGTTTTGAAGGTTTTATATCAGAATATTTGTCAAGATTTTTTTTCCTGTTGCCTGATGTATAGTTTATATTAAATGATATCTTAATTCAAAATGCAAAATTAAAGTTATAATATGGCCTAAATCTGAGGAGGAAGCATCAAAAATAAGTTTTTCAAATACCACAAAAAGTTAAAAACACAAACCCCCCCTTCCCCCCCCCCACCCCCAAGTGTCATGGCTCTTAAGAGAAGTTGCTTTCCAAACCACCTTTACCTGGATTCACAATTTTAAATATAAAAAATTATGATTGAGAAAAACAAGAGCTTTATTCTTGTCATGTTTAATTCAAAATCCATTCCTCCGATTTTTAAAATTCATTTTGTGAATGAGGTTACAAAGTGTTATTATATAAATCCATCTCTACTAAAAATGTCAGTATGTGTGTCACAATTTTCTCGAAAAATAAGTTGAGATTAACAAGTACTTGGTCACCACAATTCTTTATTTCACTGTTAATGTCACAGAACCATTGTTTTTGATTCAGAACTTAATAAATCCTTTTAAATCAGAAAATAAAAAGAAATGGAATTGACAATTATTGACACCCTTGACTTGATATTTGGTAACAGCCTTTGGACAAAATATCTGCAGTGAAGTGTTTCCTTCAGCCATGAATGAGCTTCCGACGACACCTCTCCACTGGCAGTTTGGCCCACTCTTCTTGTGCAAACTGCTCCATTCTCCCAGATTTAAAGGGTGCCTTCTCCCAAGTTGTTGTTTTCAGATCTCCCCACAGGTGTTCAATGGGATTTAGATGTGGACTCATTGCTGTCCACTTCAGAACAGTCCAGTGTTTTGTCTTGAACCATTCCTGGGAGCTTTTTGAAGTGTGTTTGGGGTCATTGTCCTGCTGCATGACTCATGACCTTCATCAGAGACCCACCTTTTTGACACTGGGTTGAACATTGCACACCAAAATACCTTGGGAATCTCCTGATTTCATGAGACCATGTACACATTCAAGCCACCCAGTGCTTGAGGCAGCACAGCAACTCCAAAACATCATGAAACCTCTTCCATGTTTGACTGTCAGGAAGGTGTTCTTTTCTTTGAAGGCTTCGTTTTGTTTTCTGCAAACATGGAAATGATGTCAGGTCAGGTATGGGAGCATGTGCCAGAACAGCACGTCGCTGCGTCCACTTTCCGCCGGTACTCCAGGGGCCTCCATCTGGCCATCCCCCAGGCAGATGCCAAGCCCATCCCCATCTCCTTGAGATGATGGTCAACCTGTTGCAACCATGAGGCACGTGGTCGACCCACTGGCCTCCTCCACTCATGAGACTCCATCGCTGAGAGAATTTGGTGAGCAGGATCAGAGTCAGGAAAACGAGCCACATGTCCATACAGCCGCAACTGACGCTCACGGACTATGCAGGTAACAAATCTCATCCGAGTCTCTCTCAGCAACCGTTCGTTGGACACAAAATCCGACCAGCGATAGCCAAGGATTCTCCGAAGAGACGTGGTACCAAAGGAATTAAGTCTCCGTCTCAGATCCTTGGTCAGAGTCCAAGTCTCGCACCCATAGAGCAAGACTGGAAGTACCAAGGACCTGAAGACTCGGACTTTCGTCCTCCCGCACAGGTACCGGCAGCGCCACACCCCATGATCCAGTGAATCCATGACTCCCCAGGCCCGACCCAGACGTCTATTGACCTCTGACTCGCAGCCAGCAGAGACATGAATATCACTGCGAAGGTAAGTGAATCTCTCCACGAACTCAACATCCTCACCACAAACAGACACAGACAGGACAGCAGCATCCAAGATGTCACCGAAAGCCTGGATCTTAGTTTTGACCCAAGAAACCCGTAATCCCAACGGCTCCGACTCCTCATTCAGCACCTCGAGGGCCCCCAAGAGGATGTCTAAAGTCTCCGCAAAGATGACTGCATCATCTGCAAAGTCAAGGTCCGAGATCTTGACATTCCCAAATGACGCACCGCAACTTGATCTCTCCGACATCCTCCCTAGAATCCAGTCCATACAAGTGCTGAAAAGTGTGGGGGCAAGTACACATCCCTGACGAACTCCAGTAACAACTGGAAATAAGTCAGAGATGGTACCACCACACTTCACAGCACTCTCAGTACCAGAGTAGAGTTCAGACATCAGATCGATCAGTTTTGGTGGCACCCCACGAAGACCAAGAATCCTCCAGAGGACATCCCAATTCACTGAATCGAACGCTTTACAGAGATCAACATAGGCTGCAAGCAGCCCCTGCCGAAACTCTCGTCTGCGTTCGGTGAGGACACGAAGTGCAAGGATACGGTCAATCGTTGACCTCTTTGGTGTAAAGCCTGACTGCTCTGGACGCTGGTGCTCAAGCAGATGGTGGCGAACCCTATCGAGAATTATCCGAGCAAAGACCTTGCCCGGCACTGAGAGCAGCGTCACCCCTCGGTAGTTGTTGCAGTCTTGGCGATCACCCTTCCC
>NC_140972.1:76806562-76811562 GCF_056783735.1 Eptatretus burgeri | reverse complement strand
GAATTTGGCGAGCAACCCTATCCCACGCGGGGGCCGATTGGCTCGATCGCGGTGAGACCGAAAGGTCCACCCGTGACTGGTTCCTGGCGTTAGTCCGAGAGGGTCACGACTGGATTGTCCGTCCGGTGGGCGACGTGCCGCGATTCGAGTTACGTGGCCGTTCGCACGCCGGCGGGCGCGAATCCGCAACAATATCAATATATATATATATATATATATATATATATATATATATATATATATATATATATATATATATATATGTATATATATATATATGTATATATGTATATATATATATATATATGTATATATATATATATATATATATATACATATATACATGTATATATATCGAGTCAGGTCAGGTTCGATCTGTGACCTGCTACAGGTACCATGTAAACCTGTACTACCCTGTTCCATGGTCGGGTTGTCGGCGACTAAACCGTCTCCCCCACCAGGTTTTCTGGTGAGGAGGGTGTTTGGATATGGACACCCAGCAGGATTAAAAACAAAACCTGTCAAAGGGCGGAGGAGCTCCTTGTGAGCCAACGGCCATCCATATCTAGTGCCCAACTGTGTCTGCGGACGTCCTCCTGCAGTTGGGTTACTTCTTATTAGGAGGTTGGTGGCAGGATTTGCACTCCAGCCACCGTAAAACGCTTCATTCCGCAAAACGCAAAAACGCAAAAAAATCTGAAAACCCACTCCGTGGGAGTACCTCCTGTGCAGCTTCCCTTCGCAGGGCAGCTCACCGGATGATGGGATTGGGGCAAAGCCTTCGGGACCCCCAATCTTTGATAGGAGGGAAACCACGGGGTAACATCCCTGGGTCAGATTGCGGGAGAGTGTGTCGGAGTGGTGCTGAGGTGTCGTCCACCAGACGGCGGTCTCCTTGGGTTAACCTGAGGCGGTCCCTTCGGGTGGGTGCCTGGAATGTCCTATCCCTAAGAGAGGATGATCACCTGTCTCTGTTATCATCTGAGCTCAAGCGTTTGGACATCGGGATTGCAGCTCTCTCTGAGGTTCGGAGACCGGATTGCGGCGAGATAATGGTGGGTGGTTACACCTACTATTGGTCTGGTCGCTCTGATGGTTACCATACCCAAGGAGTTGCTGAAGCTGTGTCCAATAAGCTGACCCCAATGATAATTGAGGTAACACCGGTCAACGAGCGTATTATGAGATTAAGGATTCGTCACTCCTTAGGTGTCATTTCCCTGGTCTCTATTTATGCTCCGACTGAGGCGAGTGACCTCACCGTGAAGGATGCATTCTACGCCACACTCGAGTCTGTGGTTGATCAGTGCCCCAGACGAGATACACTTCTAGTCTTGGGGGATTTCAATGCATCGACTGGAACTGATAGGGATGGTTATGAGGTGTGTGTCGGTCCCCATGGGTCAGGAACTATGAACCAGAATAGCACTAAGTTCCTTGACTTTGCAAGAAGTCATGGACTTAGGGTGGCTGGTTCATGGTTTCAGCGCCCGCAAGCTCATCGCTGGACTTGGTATTCCAACGCTGGCGGTGTGGCAAAGGAGATTGACCATGTCCTCATTGACGGTCGTTGGAGGATGATCCAGAACTGCAGGGTCTACCGGAGTGCTCAGTTCCTCAATACTGACCACAGGCTTGTTGTAGCAACTCTAAAGCTGCACCTTAAATCCTGGAGAATGGTACCATCCCAGCCTAGGCTGGATGTTGCCAAGCTCAGGGATGAGAGAGTAGCTGAGGAGTTTGCGAACAGGCTGAGTGGACACTTGGGGGTCTGGGTGCTTTGGGGGTCCTGAAGAGTTGTGGAGCACCTTCAAGACCACCGTCCTTGATGTTGCCGGTGGATGCCTTGGAGTTCACCGCAGGGCAAAGAAGAATTTTGTCTCTCAAGGGACACTGGATACCATTGACCAGAGTCGCAGGGCCAGGCTGAATGGCAGAGCTGAGCTGTTCAGGGAGCTGAGGCGTAAAACTGTACGTGCACTGAGGGTGGACAAGGAGGCCTATGTGCGAGGAATCTGTGAGGGGTAGAGCATCACCTGTGGACAGGTGATTCTCGTCCCGCTTACAGGGGAATTCGCGCATTACGTTCATCCAAGCCCATCCCTCGGAGCACTGCAGTTCGAGCAGAGAGTGGTAGGCTCTTGACAGAGGAGTCTGAAGTGAAGGCCCGCTGGGCCGGTTACTTTGAGCGGTTGTACCAGGCTGATCCCCCAGCTGTCGAGTTGGACGTCAAGGGTGTTACAATCCCTGTTGCTGACCCTCGAATCAACTGTGGTCCACCATCGCTTGTGGAAACACGGGCTGCGGTGAACCAGTTGAAACGGGGCAAAGCTCCAGGGATCTGTGGCATCCATGCCGAACTTCTCAAGGCTGGTGGAAATGCTGTACTCGCGTCGTTGCATGCAGTTTTGTGCTCTGCCTGGAACACAGGCATCATCCCAACTGACTGGAAGAGGGGCCTTGTTGTCCCTCTCTGGAAAGGGAAGGGTGATCGCCAAGACTGCAACAACTACCGAGGGGTGACGCTGCTCTCAGTGCCGGGCAAGGTCTTTGCTCGGATAATTCTTCATAGGGTTCGCCACCATCTGCTTGAGCACCAGCGTCCAGAGCAGTCAGGCTTTACACCAAAGAGGTCAACGATTGACCGTATCCTTGCACTTCGTGTCCTCACCGAACGCAGACGAGAGTTTCGGCAGGGGCTGCTTGCAGCCTATGTTGATCTCTGTAAAGCGTTCGATTCAGTGAATCGGGATGTCCTCTGGAGGATTCTTGGTCTTCGTGGGGTGCCACCGAAACTGATCGATCTGATGTCTGAACTCTACTCTGGTACTGAGAGTGCTGTGAAGTGTGGTGGTACCGCCTCTGACTTATTTCCAGTTGTTACTGGAGTTCGTCAGGGATGTGTACTTGCCCCCACACTTTTCAGCACTTGTATGGACTGGATTTTTGGGAGGATGTCGGAGAGATCAAGTTGCGGTGCATCGTTTGGCAATGTCAATATCTCGGACCTTGATTTTGCAGATGATGCCGTCATCTTTGCGGAGACTTTAGACATCCTCTTGGGGGCCCTCGAGGTGCTGAATGAGGAGTCGGAGCCGTTGGGATTACGGATTTCTTGGGTCAAAACAAAGATCCAGGCTTTCGGTGACATCTTGGATGCTGCTGTCCTGTCTGTGTCTGTTTGTGGTGAGGATGTTGAGGTCGTGGATAGATTCACTTACCTTGGCAGTGATATTCATGTCTCCGCAGGTTGTGAGCCGGAGGTCAATAGACGTCTGGGTCGGGCCTGGGGAGTCATGGATTCACTGGATCATGGGGTGTGGCGCTGCCGGTACCTGTGCGGGAGGACGAAAGTCCGAGTCTTCAGGTCCTTGGTACTTCCAGTCTTGCTCTATGGGTGCGAGACTTGGACTTTGACCAAGGATCTGAGACGGAGACTTAATTCCTTTGGTACCAGGTCTCTTCGGAGAATCCTCGGCTATCGCTGGTCGGATTTTGTATCCAACGAGCGGTTGCTGAGAGAGACTCGGATGAGATTTGTTACCTGCATAGTCCGTGAGCGTCAGCTGCGGCTGTATGGACATGTGGCTCGTTTTCCTGACGCTGATCCTGCTCACCAGATTCTCTCAGCGAGGGAGTCTCACGAGTGGAGGAGGCCAGTGGGCCGACCACGTGCCTCATGGTTGCAGCAGGTTGACCATCATCTCAAGGAGATGGGGATGGGCCTGGCATCTGCCTGGGGGATGGCCAGACGGAGGCCCCTGGAGTACCGGCGGAAAGTGGACGCAGCGACGCGCTGTTCTGGCACATGCTCCCATACCTGACCTGACCTGTATATATATATATATATGTATATATATATATATATATGTATATATATATGTATATATATATATATATATATATATATATATATATATATATATATATATATTGTTGCGGTCTTCGCGCCCGCCGGCGTGCGAACGGCCACGTAACTCGAATCGCGGCACGTCGCCCACCGGACGGACAATCCAGTCGTGACCCTCTCGGACTAACGCCGGGAACCAGTCACGGGTGGACCTTTCGGTCTCACCGCGATCGAGCCAATCAGCCCCCGCGTGGGATAGGGTTGCTCGCCAAATTCGAACTACCTAAGTACCCACGCGGAGGGTAGACCGGGCGATCGCACCTCGCCGCAGGTCGACTTCGGATACGGGCCACTTAAGCGACCCGTTCCGTACTATCAGAATAACCGAGCGGTGTTATCGTCGACCTCGACGGTTCGATTAATTATCGGGCGTATTCAGCCCACTACCAACCCTTTACGTGAAGCAAGATGGGGATTCAAAGAAAGAAATGACGAAGCGAAGCGGGAGAACAGTTCAACAATAGAGCACATTTATTCGCGACGAACGGAAAGCACACAAATACAATTCCACCAAATGCACACAAAAAAGAAAACACAATTCCATTTACACCAAAAAGCAAACATAAAAGTGAAAACACAGTGCAGAGCTAATACCGACTACCGAGCACACGGCAACACTTATACAATTCTACTTCACAGACGGCGCCGACAACACATACCCAAAACCAAGGAAAAGAAATCCCCCAAGAATGAGGTAGGCCTGGGGCCGAGACCGGGTCGGGCCTACCCGTCTGGTGATGAGACGCGGAGCGGCGATGGCCCCGCAACCCGCGGGCCTCGTGGACAGTGCCTGGCAGGGGGTGGGAAAAGGGGCCCTCTTTGTCGCACTATCTCAGCGCGGGGGGAAACAGGAGGGGGTTGCTGATGCTCGGGGTATAGAGGATCTTTATTATGTGCGACGAGCGTCTCCACCTCGGCCAGGTCGCGCTGTCGGCCTCCCTCGGGTGCAGCTTCCTGCACGACGCGAGCACCCCCTCGTCTGGTGTCGCCGCCCCTCCACAGCTCCGTCCCCTCCGTTCCGACTCCAACGCACACGACGAGCAGCTCCACCGCCCGCGAAGTCTTGACCCTCTGCTTCCGACTCTCCTCT
>NC_140972.1:76791562-76794062 GCF_056783735.1 Eptatretus burgeri | reverse complement strand
GCTTGTTCCCGTTAGGGGTCGCCACAGCGGACCAACTGTCTCCATTTCGCTCTATCCTCCACATCTTCCATTGACACTCCAACCACCCGCATGTCCGCCCTCACCGCATCCATGAACCTCTTCTTTGGCCTTCCTCTTCTCCTCCTGCCTGGCAGCTCCATCTTCAACATCCTTCTCCCGATATACTCCGTTTCCCTCCTGTGCACATGTCCAAACCATCTCAATCTCGCCTCTCTCACTTTGTCTCCAAACCGTCCTACCTGCGCTGTCCCTCAAATACACTCATTTCTTATCCTGTCCATCCTCGTCACTCCCAACGAGAATCGCAGCATCTTTAACTCTGCCACCTCCAGCTCTGCTTCCTGTCTTTTTGTTAGCGCCACCACCTCCAAACCATACAACATAGCTGGTCTCACTACCGTCTTGTATACTTTCCCCTTCACTCTTGCAGCTACCCTTCTGTCACAAATCACTCCTGCAACTCTTCTCCACCCACTCCATCCTGCCTGCACTCTCTTTTTCACTTCTCTCCCACACTCTCCGTTACTTTGGACAGTTGATCCCAAGTATTTAAACCAATCCACCTTCCCCACCTCAACTCCTTGCAACTGCACCATACCACCACCCTCCCTCTCATTTACACACATGTACTCCGTCTTACTCCGACTGACTAACATTCCCCTTCTCTCCAGTGCGTACCTCCACCTCTCAAGGCTCGATTCAGCCTGCTCCCTACTCTCCCTACAGATCATGATGTCATCCGCGAACATCATGGTCCATGGAGACTCCAGTCTGATCTCGTCCGTCAACCTGTCCATCACCATTGCAAACAGGAAAGGGCTCAGAGTCGATCCTTGGTGCAATCCCACTTTAACCTTAAACCGGTCCGTCATTCCTACCGCACACCTCACCGCTGTCACACTGTCCTCATACATATCCTGCACGATCCTCACATACTTCTCCAACACTCCCGACTTCCTCATACAATACCACAACTCCTCTCTTGGCACCCTATCATAAGCTTTCTCTAAATCCACAAACACACAATGTAACTCTTTCTGGCCTTCCCTATACTTCTCCATCAACATTCTCAAAGCAAACATCGCATCAGTGGTGCTCTTTCCTGGCATAAACCCATATTGCTGCTCACAGATCATCACCTCTCCTCTCAACCGAGCTTCCAATACTCTTTCCCACAACTTCATGGTGTGGCTTAACAACTTTATCCCTCTGTAATTTCCACAGCTCTGCACATCACCCTTGTTCTTGAAAATCGGAACGAGTACACTTAATCTCCACTCCTCCGGCATCCTCTCACTTTCCAAGACTTTATTAAACAATCTGGTTAACAACCCCACTGCCATCTCTCCTAAGCACTTCCATGCCTCCACTGGTATACCATCTGGGCCAACCGCCTTTCCACTTTTCATCTTCTTCATAGCAGTCCTCACTTCATCCTTACTGATCCACCCCACTTCCAGATTCACTATCTCCACCTCTTCCAACCTTCTCTCTCTCATTTTCTTCATTCATCAGCTCCTCAAAGTACTCCATCCACCTTCTCAACACACTCTCCTCGCTCGTCAGCACATTCCCATTTGCGTCCTTTATCACCCTAACCTGCAGCACATCCTTCCCAGCTCGGTCCCTCTGTCTTGCCAATCGGTATAAATCCTTTTCCCCTTCTTTTGTATCCAACTTCTCATACAGCTCGTCATATGCCTTTTCCTTGGCCTTAGCCACCTCTCTTTTTGCTTTTCGACGCCACTCCTTGTACTCCTGCCGACTTTCTTCATCTCTCTGACTATCCCACTTCTTTTTCGCCAACCCCTTCTTCCTTATACTTTCCTGTACTTCCTCGTTCCACCACCAAGTCTCCTTATCTTCCTTCCTCTGTCCAGATGTCACACCAAGTACCTTCCGAGCTATCTCCCTCACAACTTCTGCTGTCGTTGCCCAATCGTCCCACCCATTTTTACCACCATCCAACGCCTGTCTCACCTCCTCCCTAAATTTCACGTAACAGTCTTCCTCCTTCAGCTTCCACCATCTGGTCCTTGGTTCAGCCCTCACTCTCTTCCTCAACCTCACCTCTAAAGTCATCCTACAGACCACCAATCGATGCTGTCGAGCTACGCTCTCCCCTGCCACAACCTTACAGTCACTAATCTCTTTCAGGTTGCATCTCCTACTTAAGATGTAATCCACCTGTGTGCACTTTCCTCCACTCTTGTATGTCACCCTGTGTTCCTCCTTCTTCTTGAAATACGTGTTTACCACTGCCATTTCCATTCTTTTTACAAACTCTACCACCATTTGCCCTTCCACATTTCTCTTGTTGAGACCGTACCTCCCCATTACCTCCTCATCCTCTTTATTCCCTTCCCCAACATGTCCATTGAAATCTGCTCCAATCACCACTCTTTCATCCTTGGATACACTCTCCACCACTTCATCTAACTCACTCCAGAAATCTTCTTCATACTCCATCTCACACCCC
>NC_140972.1:76781562-76784062 GCF_056783735.1 Eptatretus burgeri | reverse complement strand
CTGGCAGACAATATACTATACAGCAATAGTCTCGAATTAAACCGGCTGTATTGCTGTTGGGAGAGGTCATAATAGACTACTAAAGATTCCATTGGGCCCAATGTTTGCTTCAGTATGCTTCGTTACACATATACATCGTACCTGTTGGCAAACTTCATTCCAGATCAGTTTTGGCAAAAGCAGTTAAAACACAAGGCATTAAGCCAGCAGTTCTGGCTCAGGGGCATTGACCATTTTGTAAGGTGGTAAAAGGACTTGGGTGAATTTCAAAATGGCTGTTTCACATTCCGAATGCTCTTGTGCACAGTATGCTTGTTGAAGTTTTCATCCCTTGACAACAGTGGGATGGTCATAAACACTTCAGGAATGGGAACACGCCAAGGAAAGAATGGGCGCTTCTTGTGCTTGTATATGCAACAGCTTTGTACAAGTTTCCTTCCGCCTCTGGCTTTAAAAAAAAAAAAAAAAACAGTAAAAAGAACTGGTTAGTATTGTCAAGAAAAGTTAGTTATGTATGGATTCATTTGGTCTGGAAAATCAACTAGTTAAAGCATTGTTCTTGGAAAAGGTTTTTAAATAGCCCATGCCTGTGGCATTGCCCTTCATACAAAAATATAAACAAGCTTCAAGTTTTGGTCAATAAAGTAAAATAAAACTGGCCAACAAAACAACCAGATTATGGCATGCATCTCCCAAAAGGTCATGTCAGGAGTTCGCAATTTCAGTCTCCACTTGGCAACCATTGTTATATCATCTCAAAGCCGAACATTTGAGATTAGCCTTGTTTCTTCAATAATCACTTGTCCAACACATCTGTTTCCATATAATAATGTTACAACTCACCACCAAACAACTGAGGATTAACTTCTTCTTTTTTAATACCAAGATCAAGGCTCATTCATGGAAGACTAAAACAGCAGGAGATCAATGTAATGATAATAGAGCAGGGAGGAAAAGGTGGAACAAGGGGCACAGACAAAGCACAGATAAACAAGGAGCACATGCAAGCACAAAATACAATGACAGGTCGGTAAAGATGAATAATGTTAAAGGTCGATGTAAGGTTTAAAGTAAAAAAAACCCAACAAAACAGTTGTACATCGACAACGGAGACGGTGTTAAATGTCGGGGCCGCATCAGATCGGAAGGAAAAACAAAACTGCTCAGACTCAGATGGATTCCACAAACAGAAGAAAGAGAGTAGTTATATATATATATTAAAAAAAAACAAAGGTTAAAAACTAGATTTTGGAATATGGGCAACAATGTACAAAGTGGAGAATGACCACAGGTGACCATGCACAGTTTAATAAAAACTTCTGCACACATGGCAAGTCCTGCCAACTTTATTATTTTTCTTTTCTACAAGAGCAAGGTCAAATTGAGGGTGTGATAGCAGGCCAACAATTGGATACAACCGGCAAGAGGATAAACCAACAGGAAAGAGGGCGAGGGAGAGTGTTCAGAGAGAGAGAGGGAGGAGTAGTTGGGGGGGGGAGAGGGGTAGTTTGGGGGGGAGCGGGGTAGTTGGGGGGAGAGGGGTAGTTGGGGGGGAGAGATGGGTAGTTGGGGGGAGAGATGGGTAGTTGGGGGGGGAGAGATGGGTAGTTGGGGGGGAGAGATGGGTAGTTGGGGGGGGGGGAGAGATGGGTAGTTGGGGGGAGAGATGGGTAGTTGGGGGGGAGAGATGGGTAGTTGGTGGGGGAGAGATGGGTAGTTGGGGGAGAGATGGGTAGTTGGGGGGAGAGATGGGTAGTTGGGGGGAGAGATGGGTAGTTGGGGGGAGAGATGGGTAGTTGGGGGAGAGATGGGTAGTTGGGGGGAGAGATGGGTAGTTGGGGGAGAGATGGGTAGTTGGGGGAGAGATGGGTAGTTGGGGGGGAGAGATGGGTAGTTGGGGGGAGAGATGGGTAGTTGGGGGGAGAGATGGGTAGTTGGGGGGAGAGATGGGTAGTTGGGGGGGAGAGATGGGTAGTTGGGGGGAGAGATGGGTAGTTGGGGGAGAGATGGGTAGTTGGGGGGGAGAGATGGGTAGTTGGGGGGAGAGATGGGTAGTTGGGGGGAGAGATGGGTAGTTGGGGGGAGAGATGGGTAGTTGGGGGGAGAGAGAGAGGGATAGTTGGGGGGGAGATGGGTAGTTTGGGGGGGAGAGAGGGGTAGTTGGGGGGGGAGAGGGGTAGTTGGGGGGGAGAGAGAGAGAGAGAGTGGGGGGGAGAGAGGGTAGTTGGGGGGAGAGGGTAGTTGGGGGGGAGGGGGAGAGGGGTAGTTGGGGGGAGAGAGGGGTAGTTGGGGGGGAGAAGAAGGGTAGTTGGGGGGAGATAAGGGTAGTTGGGGGGAGAGGTGTAGTTGGGGGGAGAGGTGTAGTTGGTGTAGTTAGGGGGAGAGAGAGAGGGGTGTAGTTGGGGGGGTGAGAGAGGGTGTAGTTGGGGGGTGAGAGAGGGGTGTAGTTGGGGGGTGAGAGAGGGGTGTAGTTGGGGGGTGAGAGAGGGGTGTAGTTGGG
>NC_140972.1:76649547-76781062 GCF_056783735.1 Eptatretus burgeri | reverse complement strand
AATGAAAAGCATCGTATCCAGTGCTTCGATCCTAGCGGATCCCTCGTTGCCTACCGGCTTGTTCCAACTCTTTTCCTCTTATTCCTGAAATAAATCAAAGCAGGCGCCGCACCCAGACAGCCGCCTGTAAAAACCACAGCAACACCCCCTCACTGTTAGAATGCGTCTTCGCAGAGGCCAACATAAGAAGCATCAACCACATGATGGAAAAATCCTCTGCTGCAAGATATGGCATCAAAGGGAATAGTACAGGGGGTTCTCAACCAGGGGGGAATTCCCCCCCTTGGGGGAATTTTAGGATTTCGGGGGGGGGGAGAATTGGGACCACAGATTGGCAGACTCAAACTGTTGGAATATTGATCTTTCTACAAACTACAATTCTACAGGACATCACACTTTATTGAATAAGGTGTGATGTCCTGTCGATTATGTACAAGCTATATAGTACAGGCATTTTAGCAGAAATATTTGGTCAACCTCCCACAAATTGCAACAAAAACAAACTCAACAGATGTTGATTCCTGGATATGTCCTCAGTGACAGAAAAAAAAAGTCCTAAGGGATCCTCCTGGGGGAAAGTCCTGAAATCATGGAAATCCAATATGGCCGCCACCCGGCTTCGGGGAAAATGAGAAAATTGTAAAGATTGATATTTTAAAATGTAAATATATGTTTTTCTGCATTCTAATTGTTTCTAGTTATGGTCAGTATATTGATATACAAGAATAATTATAAAAAAAGTGAAATGTATTGAGGGTAAAATAAAAAATTATAGCTTTTTTGTCCAAAAATGTCAATATTTTTTCCCTAAAAAATATTTTGACTTGAGGAAGTTTGTTCATATAAGAACATATGTATTCCCAGGCATACATACTATATATTTCCAGATACCGGGACATTAGTACTATCCTCTCGTGAAAGAATTAACGCACAATATTAATTTGTTAGCACATGCAATATTGACAGCACATGCATATACTCGACCCTGATGTTTGTCAGTGTACATGCACGGTGCCACAGTGTCACTCCAGTAATCACCTTTGATCACCCCCTCTGGTGGAAGGCCCTCATGATCATCAAGTCGGAGCCTATGGGAAGTGATCTGAAAGGGATTGTCCTACGCTTGGGCGGCTTCCACGCAGAGATGAGTTTCCTTGGATGTATTGGACACCTCATGGTGTCATCCAGTCTTCAAGAACTGATGGAGTTGATATATGCCCCCAATGCAGTGATTCATATGTTTAGTGGCAATCCCATTGCCCGCGCACACCGAATTGTTGATACAGCCCTCAATGCCTTGCTGTTGACAAATGTGCTCAATGCGCCTTGACCATGCCTACCTGAAACATCAGACGGCAATGAGAATGAAGATCCGGACTTGGCCGAAGCAGCTGCAAGGCCTCTACATGACCGGCATACAGATCTAAGCAATAATCCAGCCTTCAACGAAGCTTGTACCCTCTATGAGAAGCTGATAGCTGGGACACCATCTGTGGAAGAAGTATGCAAGTCTGACATCTTGAAACAAATCAAAGACCACCTTTAGAAGCATGCAGAGTCTGCAAAGATATCTTCTAGAACTGCAGCGCTCTGGGTTCAGTATATGGACATGCGAGACATTCTACGCAAATACATCTGGGCAGAGCGCACTGGGAACTGGGCACTACATCCAGGAAATGCTGCCTTACCTGGCAGCCTCAGGCCACAACCTGTATGCCAAATCTACGAGGGTGTATCTGCAGATGTCCAACCTCAAAACTCAACATCCCAATGTCCAACAACGTTTTGATGAGGGGTTCCATGTGGTTCGACGAAGTGATCGCCTGTGGGCAGGTCTTTCATCTGACCTGATCATCGAACAAGTTCTGATGAGAAGTTTGAAGACCAGCGGGGGGCTCACACGAGGGCGAGGAATGACAGAGCAACAACGGCTGGTAGGGCTACTATCAATGCCTGCCTGTACAGAAATAAACCAGGCAATGCAGGAGCTCGCAGGTGTGAACTACAACACTGGAGAGCAGAATAAGGACATGACCAAGGCAAATCAATCTCGTGACTGGAAGGACACACTATCAGCTCTTCAGTATTTACAGGAACGGAATCCGTTCAGTATTGATCCACGTCTGAAGAACATTGCCACTTGCGTTCATGCACACCCCACCATCAACGTCGATACAGCACATGCTGTAGGAGCCAGAATATTGAAATCTATGGATGGGAAAACACCTGCCGAGTACACATTTAAGAGGAAAGACCAAGTTGTCACCCTCGGCGTGAAGTCATCTGTCAAGATTGATGGAGAGCAAGTCCAGGTTGACCCACAACTCCTCTTCCAGAGACTGATCACTGTTGCACAGACAGCAGAAGAACTGGAGTCGGCCTTCAAATATGAACTGTGCAGCTATCCACCAGCCCTCTGATTCCTCTCTTCAGCTCCGAGAAGCACACAAGCCAGTCTTTGCTGATGCCATCTGGGATCTTCTTGGATCCGATGTCCCAGCCGATATCCCCAATGATGGGCAACAGTATGTTTTGGATGGCGGGGCACTTGTTCAACGCATTCCATGGTCTCGTGGATCTACATACAGAGACATATGCCACCAGTACACCGATTATGTAACGAAGAAGTACGGAGATTCCATAGTCATGTTTGATGGTTATGAGAGTACCAACACGAAGGACATGACACTCCGGGGACGGTCTAAAGGGAATGCTGGCACTACTGTGACATTTACAGCTGACATGCGTCTCACAATGAAGAAGGAACAGTTTCTTGCCAATAGGCAGAATAAACAGCGATTCATTTTTATGTTGAGTGAAGAGCTTCAGAAGAAGAACTGTGAGACACACCATGCCTCAGGGGATGCTGATCTCCTGATTGTACTGAAGGCCGTGCGGTCTGCTACTGTCACCAACACTGTGTTAGTTGGTGATGACAGACCTCCTTGTCCTCCTCTGCTACCATGCAAGCTTAGAATCCCATGACCTCTTCTTTTGTCCCGAGCCAAAGAAGAACACGAAGAAGCCTCGCATCTGGAACATCAAGGCTTCAAAGAAAATGATTGGTACAGACATACGCAAGCACATACTGTTTCTACATGCAGTTCTTGGGTGTGACACGACATCTCGTCTTCATGGGATTGGAAAGGGAGCTTCCCTCAAAAAGTTCAAAGCAAACAACACATTCCGTGAGCAGGCAAAGGTTTTTGATACATATCCAGCTTCCGTATGTGATGTGGCAGATGCAGGAGAAAAAAAACATTGGTATAATCTACGACGGAAAGTCAACTGATATACTGGAGTGTGTCCAGGGTCAGCAGTACTGGAACAAGATGGCTTCGAGCTCCTCTCACGTGCAACCACAAACGTTACCACCAACATAAGAAGCAGAAAAGTATCACAGCCTGCACGTGTATCTGCAAGTCCAAGAATGGAAGGGATGTGCAGATTAACCTCTTCTGACAGACTGGGGTTGGCAGAAGTGTGACGAGGGTTTTGTGCCACTTCAGACATCAATAGCTCCAGCTCCTGAAAAGATGTTACGTGTCATTAGCTGCAACTGCCAGGCTGAATGTAGCACCATGAGATGCACATGCAAGAAGCACAACATTGAGTGCATTCCAGCTTGTGGAAACTGCAGGGGCTCTGGCTGCACAAACACTCCATGTGACAATGATGAGGATGATGACGACATTGTCGAGTTCTAACTTCAATACGCTTGATTTTTCTCAACATGTATAAGAAGTTTACAATGGATGTAGTTTCTGAGTTTAATGCGAATTTTCATTTTCATTTTGAAACCTTCGTCAGGCAGATGTGATTGCCCTGAGTGGAATTGTGAATTTTGTCATGTTTCAATGATTTACATAATTATATTGTATTGCCATAGACTTGATTTCATCTTGTGCCTTCAACATTTCTTATTTTTTTTGGTCCAGGAGCCAAAATCAGTATCAGGTAAATTTTTTTTTTCGGGACAAAAAAGCTATAATTTTTAATTTTACCCTCAATACATTTCACTTTTTTATAATTATATTCTTGTATATCAATATACTGACCATAACTATAAACAATTAGAATGCAGAAAAACATGTATTTACATATTAAAATATCAATCTTTACAATTTTCTCATTTTCCCCCGAAGCCGGGTGGCGGCCATATTGGATTTCCATGATTTCAGGACTTCCCCCCAGGAGGATCCCTTAGGACTTTTTTTCTCTCACTAAGGACATATCCAGGAATCAAAATCTGTTGAGTTTGCTTTTGTTGCAATTTGTGGGAGGTCATCTGACATTTTGCCTGTACTAATAGAATTGTGGATTGTTTTTAATTTAATCTGTGACATTCAATAAAGTTTATTGAATGTCACAGATTAAATTAAAAATAAAAATAAATATTTCGCTTTTTTATCTGTGGAAATATTCCATTTATCGTTATCTTTGACTTATTCTTGTTTTTTATTCACGGAATTTGGAGCCAATCCTGAGTGTCAAAAAAGAGGGTATGATGATTCATATATTCAATATGGATTCACATCCATCATCATCAATGGAGAAGAAAGGCCTCAATGTGTTATCTGTAGGAAAGCTTTGTCAAATGATTCTATGAAACCAACAAAGTTGAAGCAACATTTGCAGAATGTTCATCCTCAACACAAGAACAAGGCCAAAAGCTTTTTTGAACATCATGGGAATGCTCTCAAAAAGATGAAGCTGGATTCAACAGGGGAATTCCAACAAATGAACCAAACGGTTATTGAAGCTTCTCATGTCATAGCACTAGAGATAGCAAAGCAGAAAAAGACCACACACAATTGGGGAAACTTTGATCAACCCTTGTGCTCTCAAAATGGTGGAAATTGTGTTGGGAAATGGATTGGAGAAAAAAAAACTTGCAGCAGTTTCACTCTCAAACAGTACTGTTCAAAGGAGCATCAGCGACATCGCCATTGACATCAAGGATCAAGTTGTGCAGGAGATCAAGTCTGAAGCATTTGGCTTATTTTTCATTCAACTTGATGAAACGAGTGATGTGGCATCATGTTCCCAGTCGCTGGTGTTTGCAAGATATGCTCACTCGGTTTCATTTAAAGATGAGTTTCTCTTTTGTTCTCCTCTTGAAACAACTACCAAGGCCTCAGATGTTTTGGAAAAGCTTTCATCTTTCTTTGAATCAGAAAATCTTTTGTGGGATAATGTGTGGGTGCTGTACAGATGGAGCACCAGCTATGTTGGGGACAAAAGCTGGATTTCAAGTTTGTGTGAAAAAGCGAGCTCCAAAAGTGAGTCATTCATTGTATGATCCATCATCAGGCACTGGCCTCAAAAACACTTCCAAGCTCCACTAGGGAAGGTTTTGGATCAAACAATTGAAATTGTGAATTTTGTCAAAGGAGGAGCTCTCAACTCATGACTTTTCAAGCAGTAATGTATTGACATGGATGCAGGCCATCATTTGCTTCTTTTCCACACAAATGTTCGATGGCTTTCAAGAGGAAATGTAACTGAGCGAGTATTTGAGCTTAGAGATGAGCTCAAATTATTTTTTGAGGTTTAGGGTAAAATGGAATTTTTGTCTGGCTGGATGATGAGGAATGGATCATGTGCCTTGCTTATTTGGTTGACATTTTTGAGGAACTGAATAAACTGAATCTTCAGATGCAAGGAAGGAATACAAACATCATAAAATTCATGGATTCCTTGAAATCTTTCATGAACAAGCTGAAAAATTGGAAGAGAAAGGTCAAGATCAGAAATGTTACAATGCTTGAGAAACTGTCATTAACTCTTGTTGCTGGTGGTGAAGATCAAGTGCTTCAAGAATTTACAAAAAATGAAATTTTGCAGCATTTGACAGCATTGGAAAATTAATTCAGCAGATATTTTCCTGAACTTAGTGATGAGGAGTTGGACTTAGTGTGAAATCCATTTAAATTGTCAGTTGAAAAAGTTCCTGATGGTTGTCAAGATGAATTTCTGGAGCTGAAGACTGATTCGGGAGCAAAAGATATGTTCGATGAGAAATCAATCACAGAATTTTGGCCCTTGATGTGCGATTCCTACCCAAAAGTGGCAGAAAGAGCTATTATCCATGCATTGCTTCCTTTTGTGTCGACGTATCTTTGTGAGTCAGGCTTTTCAACTCTGTTGCAAATGAAAACGAAGCAACGAAGTAGATTGGAGGTTGAAAATTACCTGCATTGTGCCTTTTCAAGCACTCCTCCGCGTATCCAAGAATTGCCGAAGAAAAAACAACAGGTTTATCATCGACTGTAATCTTCATCAGAATAAAATGAATTACAATACCCTGGCATTCTATTGAACCTTTTTTTATTGAAGTATGCTTCAGTAACTTTAGTCTGTAAAGTAATTAATTATGATTATTAAAAAAAAAACTACTTTTATTCAAGTTTTAAAATCCATCAAAATTTCTATTGCTATTAAATTTGTAAAACTCCACCATAAAAATAATCCAAGTAAATGTATACGTACTAATAAAGAAAAAATGAAACATTTTCATATATATGCATATTATTTGCATAATATATGCATATTATTTGGAATGCACCTTTTGAGTCAGACAATCTTGGAAAGGGGGGAATGACATTCTGACATATGGTGAAAAGGGTGCATGAGGCAAAAAAGGTTGAGAACCACTGGAATAGTAGAAGCAAACAATAAAAGCCCAACACTGTACAGGACGCATGCGGGGAGTTCTTTTCAACCCATTTCTGCATCGAATAATTACATCCAATCCTTTCCTTCAATCCATGACACAGATCAGGGCTGGCACCACGCACACCACTGCCTGTGAAGATCACCACTGTGATGGATAACCGCATGCACAATGGCGGATCCGCATTCAGCCCCGTGATAATTTATCATCGTACAGTACGGGGCATGAATAGTGCACCTCTTCATTCGGGTCTGCGCAATGATTACAGTAGCATCTTACGGGACGCACATGGTGCACATCTTTGTCCGGGTCTGCGCACTGGTTCACAACGGCATCTTGCCATTGATGTCGCTCGCCACCGTGGCCGCCAATGTCTCCCGTGGACGGCAGACATCCTCCCGCACCTCCGCCTCAATGCAGAGGCATGCTGTACGGCCCAGATCGCTCAGGCCGCATGGCGTACGGACGGGACAAGCGCATTGATCGGTACCAACCACAGCACGCCGGGAGTTCCCGAGCGGGCATGCGGGGCCGGAGTGGCCCTCGGCCAATTGCTGAAGCACGGCCCGGGAGTTTGGTGCAAGGCAATTCATATCGCGGGGTTCGGAGCGAGACAATTCCACAGCTTGATGAGGTATCGCCGGATGCACCAGTGAGACAGTTTCTGGTCATGGCTGTTGGATCGTGTGGTGGCCGGGGCCCAATGGGAGCACCCAATTCGGGTGACGACGCATCGCTTCGGGGCGGCGCCACGCCCTGCACTGCAGGGCCTATAAAGGAAGAATTGCGAAGCCGTCCAGAGAGTCGTGGTCATCCTCATCATCCTTGCCTGGCTTTAGATCGGTCAATGCATGCGCCTGCTTCACGCTGCCTTCTTCTTCTACACCGACTCACTGCTGGCTCCACCTACCCGCCTGACTAAGCCTGCTACTGACACTCTGCCCCCACACTCTCGACTCCGCCTCCTCCATCCACTCGCCACTGGATAACACACTCACCTGGCTCCACCAAAAGTCCATTCCTCACGCCTGACGGTCACACCCATTCTCTGGATCGGCAGAGATGCTTTGCCAGCACCGTAGCCAAGCAGGAGATGACTCGCCAACTATCAAGAAGGAATCGTTCAGCGGAGCATCCCCCCCCCAAAACGTACTGGGTGGCGCGTTCGGTCAATCGTGTAAGGCATTACGAGACCGTTAGCCTCATCTCCTCTCCTTTTTCTTCTCATTAATTCCTCTTCATCAGGGTGTGTGTGTGTGTGCGTGTGTGTGTGTGTCATGGCACCTGTCCTCACTCAAGTTAAGATTGCAGAAGAATTATATCGGGATAAGTCTGCTCTGTGTCTTTTGTAAGTTGTTTGTTTAATTGTCGCACCACACTTTCCTTTCTGTCTCGACTTACACACAACAATAATTCTATTCACTGTGCCACATATTTTCCCTCGCCTGCCTGGAATAAATCCTTTTGTAGAAATGTTCCCAGCTCGTTTTTGTCTTTTCATTGATCCAGCATGGTCCGTATCCTAGCCTCGCCGTGACTTTATTCCCAACGATCCGTTCTTGAAGCCGGTACGTCCTTGGTAGTATCGCTTGACTGCATCTGACACGGTAAGGTGACCGGTTCTGACAAGGCGCACCAAGGGCGTGTCCCCCGGTAATTGGGTCACATGATTATAAATAGGTAACTGATTTAGACGGAGGACCCTAAGTAACGTGGTTGAGTTATTGGCGTTCACGGTCGGTTAGCCAACCACCGCGCCACGGAGTTATCCGTGTGCGATGGCCTGCGATTCCGGGAAGTCTGGTGGGAAGCCGAGATAGCTTCCACCCCTAGTGGTCTTCTCACCCGACCCCCAAAACATATATATATATATATATATATATATATATATATATATATATATATATATATATATATATATATATATATATATATATATATCTCTATCTATATACATATATATATATATATATATATATATATATATATATATATCTCTATCTATATACATATATATATATATATATATATATATATATATATATATATATATCTATCTATATACATATATATATATATATATATATATATATATATATATATATCTCTATCTCTATCTCTATCTCTATCTCTATCTCTATCTCTATCTATATATATATCTCTATCTATATATATATATATCTCTATCTATATATATATATATCTCTATCTATATATATATATATATATATATATATATATATATATATATATATATCTATATATATATATATATCTATATATATATATATATCTATATATATATATATATCTATATATATATATATATATATATATATATATATATATATATATATATATATATATATATATATATATATATATATATATATCTCTAACCCGCGCCCCAACCCGCGGGCCTCGCGGAGGGTGTCTGGTAGGGGGTGGGAAAGGGGCCCCCTTGGTCGCACTATCTCAGCGCGGGGGGAAACAGGAGGGGGTTGTTGATGCTCGGGGTATAGAGGATCTTTATTATCCCTGGTGTGCGTCTCCACCTCGGCCAGGTCGCGCTGTCGGCCTCCCTCGGGTGCAGCTCCCTGCACGACGCGAGCACCCCCTCGTCTGGTGTCGCCGCCTTTCCACAGCTCGTCCCCTCCGTTCCGACTCCAACGCACACGACGAGCAGCTCCTCCGCCCGCGAAGTCTTGACCCTCTGCTTCCGACTCTCCTACTCCGCCTCTGGACTCTCCGACTCTCGACCTCTTGCTTTCCGACCCTTCTCTCTCCGCCTCTGGACTCTCCGACTCTCCACTTTTCTGGACTCTCCTCTTCTTCTTGACTCTCCGACCGACTCTCCTGACTGACGAACACGGTCCTTTTATCCGCCCCGTAACTTCGCCCTCTCATCTTTGACCCCCTCCCTTCGACCTTTCACCTTGCTCCCCATTGGCCCGAGAAAAAGTGGGCGTGAAGGCTTTTTGATCCACAAATTTGCATATATCGATCGTCCTGGAGGCGGGGCCAAATCGCCCCTCGCTCACCGATTGGACGGCAAAAAGTGGGCGTGTGTCGTTTTTGATCCGTTTTTGAAGCACAAAATCCGTGATTTTGTACACGCTGTTCGGCGCGCGCCCTGCACGAGTCCAACACCGGTACCCACAGGCGGCGCAAGAACGGTGGCGATGCTACGGTTGCGAGGTGTGACGTGAAGGTCGTGGCGGTTGTGGTGCAGCGGCGTTGTGGTTGTAATCATGGCGGTTGGTCCAAAATAAAGATAGTAAAAGAAAAACGGCTATCCTGAAGAGTCGCAGCACGCATAAATGACATGTATTCCCACTAGACAACGGGTTTGGGCCTAACTACACATATACTTGCCGAGATACCTCACCTAAGGGACCTGAATGGTGGTTTGCGAATTTGGTAACCACAACACTACCCCCTCCCCTTTTTACAGACTCGTCCCGAGTCGTCAAATTTTCGTGTGCCATCATGTGTAGTTTTCCCCTAGTACATTTTACCTACGGATCCCTGAGTGCGACATTCATGGTATTCGTGTCCCCAAAATAAATAACCTGAGGGCTGCGTAACTATCTAAACAAACTCACTCACACGGACGACTTAAATAAAATTGCCGGCGCTAGACAGACATGCCGGGGGCGCACTCATATTCACAGTACATCTTAACCTTAACTTACAAATTTTACACTAAACCATGGCCCAGGATCATTGAACTCTGCAAAAGAAAGCAGTTAGCAGGGAGCCAGGCTGCTCGCATGCAGTCTCTGGCTCAAAACAATGCAGGTGACAGGGAACGTGGCTGGCTGCTCACACGCAGTCCAAGGCCTTCCCTTTTGAACTGAACGCAGTGAACCACAACGGTGCATGGGCTGCACAAACGTAGTCTCCGTGCCAGCTCAAGTGGCACACGCAATGAACACAACGAATGGATGGATGGACACAAACACGGTGCACGGGCCGCCACTGCAGGCCCGTGTTGTAGCTGCCAACAGGGCAGTTCTCGCAGCTTGCAAAATGTTGCTTTTACGATCCTGGCGCACATGGAAACGAACAGGGGGGGGGGGCAAAGCAAAAATTGAACGGGGCTGGTGAACGTGGGCAGTGGGCATGGCATGGCAAAGGTGAGCAGGCAAACACAGCCCGCAGAAGAAGGCCGCTGCAGGCAAACATAGCGGGCAGATGAACTGGCCGGCACAGGCCTTGAAGCAAACACGGCCAGCCGATGGCACAGGCCTTGCAGCAAAACAACAGCTGCCGATGAAGTTGGCCGGCCTCCGCCTTGAAGCAAAACACGGCCAGCCGATGAAGTTGGCCAGCTCTTGCCGTTCAGTGGAGGTTGGTGGAGGGAGTGCGGTGGTGCTGGCCACTTGGAAGGCGGGCTCGGACCTACCTACCTGTCTCCCTCCCACCTATCGCCTTTGCCTGTCACTGTACATACCCACTCCCTTAATTTGTCAAACCCCAATTTAGCCCCAACTTATTTTTTTGTTGTTTTTATTTTTACTTCCCCACTATAAATCGTCCCCTAACCCCCTTTATCGTCTTTGTTCGGCTGACCTATCCTGTCACCTAGCCTACTCCCAACCCCTACGTTCCCTTCCCGGAGGGGAATAAGGGAGAGCTAACGTCCTGTGTCGAGGCCCAACGAAGCCTCAGAATGGCCTCCCCAGAGTTCGGCGATCTTAACACCAAGTGGGTCCAGCGGCCCACAACGACAGCGAGGGGATGGATGGTGCGGAGGGGTACATCTCCTAATCTACCCTAACCATTTAACTGTTAAACTACCCCGGGGCTTTCAACAAGCGCCTCTCGCTTAAACTATTGGTTCTAACAACCCAGATTCCCGTCGCCTGTGTTGGTGTCCTCACAATTTCGGGCCTCGCCCCCCAATTTTCTCTCCGTGCCCTCACACGGTCTCCTGGCTGGGACACGTGGCTCCCTTTGGCAGGCACGACCCTCTGCCGAATCTCCCGCTATGGCACCCCGGGCACTACACTGCCTCCGAGCCTACCAGCTCCCTAACACCGGGGAGTGCCCCCCATGGCACCTCCCCTGAAACGCACACGTGGCAGGCCGGCCTCCCGGGCCCCTTTCCGAGGGTCACCCGTGCCCACAGCACTGCCCACGCGGCTAATGGCGCCCCGGGCCCCCGCACCAAGCAGGCGCACCCGTGCCCACTACTCTATCCCGGCCCCCCATGGGCCCATGGCCTACCGCGGCCGACTAGCCTGGTGCCCGGGGTACCCACTCAGCGATACTCACCTTTCGCAGCCACGCTCCCAAGCCCGTCAACAGGGCTCCTGCACCCCTCCAAACGGGTTTCGAGCCTACATTCACACCAACAACAAAACGACCTCCATTTTTCAATTTGACTAACCCCCTAACTCACTCTACACTGACCCCGGGGTCCCTTGGGCGGGAGTCACTCCTCCCCCCAATCACTCATCGCACCATGCATTCCCCATTCGCTCCATTCACACAGACCCGCTGGCCTCACTCACTCACCAAGCACATGCTTCCACTTCACTCACCAACTCTTCAACACACACACCACTGAACTCTGCCATCCTTCTAACTACCTCCCCTAACTAACTCGTGCTCCCACGTCGTCCCTTAAACTACAGCACGTTCCATTTAACGCTACGTAGCTAAACTACGTCCCCTCTACACATTCACTGTCTGTCACTGTTCTCAAATGTCCCAAAATTATTTACCCAACCTAAATCTCGCTACAATCCCTCTAACTAATCCATTCCACGGACTCCATGAGGACTTACCCCTGCCCCATGAAGTCGGTCTAACTAAGCTAACCCTTCCCCCTGACTAGTTTTCATCCTGTGCCCAGGGTCAAGGGGGTCTTCCACCCTTTGCCCAGGAATCCTGTGCACCCGAAAGTGAGGCTTGTTTTTTTTTTTTTTTTCATGCGCAGCACCTGCGCGGCAACTCAGAGCTCGCGCACTTTGCACCTGCCCGTGACGTCATGCAGCTGCACGTGTTCCTCGTCCCTCCTTGGACGGTACCATCCGGCAGAGATATCCCTCCTGCCGGATTCCAACCCCACGTGCAGCCATGGCGTCACCGTGCGCATAAAAAAAAACACAAGCCCCACGTCTCGAGGGGTTCCCCACGCGAACACATGTGCTTTTCCCGTTGGAGCTTAACACACACGATCGCGTGGAGAACCCGTCCGGTCCAAATCCATTTACCTGCCTAAACTTTGTCCGTCCGCGGGATCGGCAAATCCATCGCTGGCGTTTCCGGACCGGGACTTCACTCTCGCAAGCGAGCACGTGGTGGTCTCGTGCGTTGCACAGCACTGACCGCGTGCTCACTGCTGGGTGAACCCGGCACGGTCCCCGAAACAACTACAGCCGCTACTCGGCTTTCTTTCTTTACATGTCGCCGTCGTCGCCTCCATTCCACACACGCATACCTGCGTGTTACGACGCACACAGTCCACTCCATCACATTCACACGGGGAGACGCGGCTGCGTGCTCCCGCATGCCAACCGACATCTCCCTCTCATACCGCTCTCTCACACACACGGTCTCCCTGGCACACAGCGACCTTGCACACGGCCGTTCACTCACGCGTGCGGGGGCACTCATCCGCGGTTCCTCACTCGCACTCCGTGCCTCATCCACACACGGCGTGCTGGGAAGCACGTACTCCGGCACCATCGCCACCACACCAATCACACACGGGGTCGCTTCCACACACGGGGACGCACTCACACCTTGCACCACACACACAGGGACAACCACACTGGGGATTCGTGTCCCCACAAGGGTCTCCGGGGCCTCTATACCCCCCAAGCTCTCCGTGCACCCGTCCACAGCACCCGTCCTCTCAACCTCGCAAAGCACGACCGAACTCACCTGGTCGTGACTCGCCTCAAGGGGGAAGATTCCCTCCCCTCGTTCCTGGAGGAGGTCATCCAGGTGCTCGCACTGGGTCTCTACCCAGTCCGCCAGTTCACCCCCATTGTCCTCCACTACCTCCGTGTGTGTGTGCGCGTCACTTACCCCGTCTTCATCGTGTTGTCTCTCCTCTTTCTGGCGTCTTTCCCTTATCTTTATGTAGGTCAACCTTGCTTTCTCTTTAAGTCGCTCCCGTCCTTCCCTGTTTTTCCCTCCTTGCTCTTTCACGATCTCCGCGTACCTCATCCTTGCTTTCCGTATTAATTGTTCTTTTCTCTCCCTCGCAATTACTTTCACCTCGTCTCTTGTCTCCCGAATTACTTTTTCCTTACCCGCCTCCACCGCGGGCCTGTCAGCCGTTGCACCCCCTTCCAGCTCGTTTGTTCCGACACGTGGAGTCGCCATTTTGAGTTCCCTGCTAACGGCCTTCATGCCCGCCTGCAGGCATCGGCCCATGTTCTGCGTCTCCCCCCGGAGCTTTTTCGTTTCTTCCTTCATTTGCTTGCCCATGTCTTTCATTTCGTTTTTTATTTCATTTGTCATTGCCGCCAGCATGGCGCATAGCTGGGCCACGTCGGGTGCGCTTGAGTGAGCCGTTTCGGCAGGGGTTGGGGAAGGGTCTTGGTGGAGAGGGGGGGGAGGTGTCATACACCGCGGCCGCTGCCGCACCCACCTCGGGCCCTGGGTTCAGTTGGGCGAGTCCGTGTTCCTGCACAATCAACATTTCCTGCTCGGGGATTCCATCCTGGACCATGGATCCTACACATTCTACATCCATTTCTAATACCCCCGGCTCCCGCTCGCCTTGAGACGCCATCTTGCTTCTCGTGAAGGGTTAATTTGCTCGCTCGTAATTTGGAGGGAATCGGGGGTCGCTTCTCTCACCCCTGGACCGATTCCCGTGAATTTAGCCGGAGACAGGAGAGCCCGTTTTCCTGTTCTCCGATACCAGTGCCGCGAGGAGGGCGATGAATTTGTATCCCACTCCTGACACCAGTGTTGCGGTATTCGCGCCCGCCGGCGTGCTGACGGCCACGTAACTCGAATCGCGGCACGTCGCCCACCGGACGGACAATCCAGTCGTGACCCTCTCGGACTAACGCCGGGAACCAGTCACGGGTGGACCTTTCGGTCTCACCGCGATCGAGCCAATCAGCCCCCGCGTGGGATAGGGTTGCTCGCCAAATTCGACCTACCTAAGTACCCACGCGGAGGGTAGACCGGGCGATCGCACCTCGCCGCAGGTCGACTTCGGACACGGGCCACTTAAGCGACCCGTTCCGTACTATCAGAATAACCGAGCGGTGTTATCGTCGACCTCGACGGTTCGATTAATTATCGGGCGTATTCAGCCCACTACCAACCCTTTACGTGAAGCAAGATGAGGATTCAATGGGAGAAATGACGAAGCGAAGCGGGAAACAGTTCAACACAAAAGCACATTTATTCGCGGCACACGGGAAGCACACATATTCAATTCCACCAAAAGCACACAAAAAAAACACAATTCCATTTACACAAAAAGCAAATATAAAAGCGAAAACAATGCAGAGCTAATACCGACTACCGAGCACACGGCAACACTTATACAATTCTACCTCACAGACGGCGCCGACAACACATACCCAAAACCAAGGAAAGAATACCCTCAAGGATGAGGCGGGCCTGAGGCCGAGACCGGGTCGCGCCTACCCGTCTGGTGATGAGACGCGGAGCGGCGATGGCGCCCCAACCCGCGGGCCTCGCGGAGGGTGTCTGGTAGGGGGTGGGAAAGGGGCCCCCTTGGTCGCACTATCTCAGCGCGGGGGGAAACAGGAGGGGGTTGTTGATGCTCGGGGTATAGAGGATCTTTATTATCCCTGGTGTGCGTCTCCACCTCGGCCAGGTCGCGCTGTCGGCCTCCCTCGGGTGCAGCTCCCTGCACGACGCGAGCACCCCCTCGTCTGGTGTCGCCGCCTTTCCACAGCTCGTCCCCTCCGTTCCGACTCCAACGCACACGACGAGCAGCTCCTCCGCCCGCGAAGTCTTGACCCTCTGCTTCCGACTCTCCTACTCTCCGCCTCTGGACTCTCCGACTCTCGACCTCTTGCTTTCCGACCCTTCTCTCTCCGCCTCTGGACTCTCCTCTTCTTCTTGACTCTCCGACCGACTCTCCTGACTGACGAACACGGTCCTTTTATCCGCCCCGTAACTTCGCCCTCTCATCTTTGAACCCCTCCCTTCGACCTTTCACCTCGCTCCCCATTGGCCCGAGAAAAAGTGGGCGTGAAGGCTTTTTGATCCACAAATTTGCATATATCGATCGTCCTGGAGGCGGGGCCAAATCGCCCCTCGCTCACCGATTGGACGGCAAAAAGTGGGCGTGTGTCGTTTTTGATCCGTTTTTGAAGCACAAAATCCGTGATTTTGTACACGCTGTTCGGCGCGCGCCCTGCACGAGTCCAACACCGGTACCCACAGGCGGCGCAAGAACGGTGGCGATGCTACGGTTGCGAGGTGTGACGTGAAGGTCGTGGCGGTTGTGGTGCAGCGGCGTTGTGGTTGTAATCATGGCGGTTGGTCCAAAATAAAGATAGTAAAAGAAAAACGGCTATCCTGAAGAGTCGCAGCACGCATAAATGACATGTATTCCCACTAGACAACGGGTTTGGGCCTAACTACACATATACTTGCCGAGATACCTCACCTAAGGGACCTGAATGGTGGTTTGCGAATTTGGTAACCACAACACTACCCCCTCCCCTTTTTACAGACTCGTCCCGAGTCGTCAAATTTTCGTGTGCCATCATGTGTAGTTTTCCCCTAGTACATTTTACCTACGGATCCCTGAGTGCGACATTCATGGTATTCGTGTCCCCAAAATAAATAACCTGAGGGCTGCGTAACTATCTAAACAAACTCACTCACACGGACGACGTAAATAAAATTGCCGGCGCTAGACAGACATGCCGGGGGCGCACTCATATTCACAGTACATCTTAACCTTAACTTACAAATTTTACACTAAACCATGGCCCAGGATCATTGAACTCTGCAAAAAGAAAGCAGTTAGCAGGGAGCCAGGCTGCTCGCATGCAGTCTCTGGCTCAAAACAATGCAGGTGACAGGGAACGTGGCTGGCTGCTCACACGCAGTCCAAGGCCTTCCCTTTTGAACTGAACGCAGTGAACCACAACGGTGCATGGGCTGCACAAACGTAGTCTCCGTGCCAGCTCAAGTGGCACACGCAATGAACACAACGAATGGATGGATGGACACAAACACGGTGCACGGGCCGCCACTGCAGGCCCGTGTTGTAGCTGCCAACAGGGCAGTTCTCGCAGCTTGCAAACTGTTGCTTTTACGATCCTGGCGCACATGGAAAGGAACAGGGGGGGGGGGCAAAGCAAAAATTGAACGGGGCTGGTGAACGTGGGCAGTGGGCATGGCATGGCAAAGGTGAGCAGGCAAACACAGCCCGCAGAAGAAGGCCGCTGCAGGCAAACATAGCGGGCAGATGAACTGGCCGGCACAGGCCTTGAAGCAAACACGGCCAGCCGATGGCACAGGCCTTGCAGCAAAACAACAGCTGCCGATGAAGTTGGCCGGCCTCCGCCTTGAAGCAAAACACGGCCAGCCGATGAAGTTGGCCAGCTCTTGCCGTTCATTGGAGGTTGGTGGAGGGAGTGCGGTGGTGCTGGCCACGTGGAAGGCGGGCTCGGACCTACCGACCTGTCTCCCTCCCACCTATCGCCTTTGCCTGTCACTGTACATATCCACTCCCTTAATTTGTCAAACCCCAATTTAGCCCCAACTTATTTTTTTGTTGTTTTTATTTTTACTTCCCCACTATAAATCGTCCCCTAACCCCCTTTATCGTCTTTGTTCGGCTGACCTATCCTGTCACCTAGCCTACTCCCAACCCCTACGTTCCCTTCCCGGAGGGGAATAAGGGAGAGCTAACGTCCTGTGTCGAGGCCCAACGAAGCCTCAGAATGGCCTCCCCAGAGTTCGGCGATCTTAACACCAAGTGGGTCCAGCGGCCCACAACGACAGCGAGGGGATGGATGGTGCGGAGGGGTACATCTCCTAATCTACCCTAACCATTTAACTGTTAAACTACCCCGGGGCTTTCAACAAGCGCCTCTCGCTTAAACTATTGGTTCTAACAACCCAGATTCCCGTCGCCTGTGTTGGTGTCCTCACAATTTCGGGCCTCGCCCCCAATTTTCTCTCCGTGCCCTCACACGGTCTCCTGGCTGGGACACGTGGCTCCCTTTGGCAGGCACGACCCTCTGCCGAATCTCCCGCTATGGCACCCCCGGGCACTACACTGCCTCCGAGCCTACCAGCTCCCTAACACCGGGGAGTGCCCCCCATGGCACCTCCCCTGAAACGCACACGTGGCAGGCCGGCCTCCCGGGCCCCTTTCCGAGGGTCACCCGTGCCCACAACACTGCCCACGCGGCTAATGGCGCCCCGGGCCCCGGCACCAAGCAGGCGCACCCGTGCCCACTACTCTATCCCGGCCCCCCATGGGCCCATGGCCTACCGCGGCCGACGAGCCTGGTGCCCGGGGTACCCACTCAGCGATACTCACCTTTCGCAGCCACGCTCCCAAGCCCGTCAACAGGGCTCCTGCACCCCTCCAAACGGGTTTCGAGCCTACATTCACACCAACAACAAAACGACCTCCATTTTTCAATTTGACTAACCCCCTAACTCACTCAACACTGACCCCGGGGTCCCTTGGGCGGGAGTCACTCCTCCCCCAAATCACTCATCGCACCATGCATTCCCCATTCGCTCCATTCACACAGACCCGCTGGCCTCACTCACTCACCAAGCACATGCTTCCACTTCACTCACCAACTCTTCAACACACACACCACTGAACTCTGCCATCCTTCTAACTACCTCCCCTAACTAACTCGTGCTCCCACGTCGTCCCTTAAACTACAGCACGTTCCATTTAACGCTACGTAGCTAAACTACGTCCCCTCTACACATTCACTGTCTGTCACTGTTCTCAAATGTCCCAAAATTATTTACCCAACCTAAATCTCGCTACAATCCCTCTAACTAATCCATTCCACGGACTCCATGAGGACTTACCCCTGCCCCATGAAGTCGGTCTAACTAAGCTAACCCTTCCCCCTGACTAGTTTTCATCCTGTGCCCAGGGTCAAGGGGGTCTTCCACCCTTTGCCCAGGAATCCTGTGCACCCGAAAGTGAGGCTTGTTTTTTTTTTTTTTTCATGCGCAGCACCTGCGCGGCAACTCAGAGCTCGCGCACTTTGCACCTGCCCGTGACGTCATGCAGCTGCACGTGTTCCTCGTCCCTCCTTGGACGGTACCATCCGGCAGAGATATCCCTCCTGCCGGATTCCAACCCCACGTGCAGCCATGGCGTCACCGTGCGCATAAAAAAAAAACACAAGCCCCACGTCTCGAGGGGTTCCCCACGCGAACACATGTGCTTTTCCCGTTGGAGCTTAACACACACGATCGCGTGGAGAACCCGTCCGGTCCAAATCCATTTACCTGCCTAAACTTTGTCCGTCCGCGGGATCGGCAAATCCACCGCTGGCGTTTCCGGACCGGGACTTCACTCTCGCAAGCGAGCACGTGGTGGTCTCGTGCGTTGCACAGCACTGACCGCGTGCTCACTGCTGGGTGAACCCGGCACGGTCCCCGAAACAACTACAGCCGCTACTCGGCTTTCTTTCTTTACATGTCGCCGTCGTCGCCTCCATTCCACACACGCATACCTGCGTGTTACGACGCACACAGTCCACTCCATCACATTCACACGGGGAGACGCGGCTGCGTGCTCCCGCATGCCAACCGACATCTCCCTCTCATACCGCTCTCTCACACACACGGTCTCCCTGGCACACAGCGACCTTGCACACGGCCGTTCACTCACGCGTGCGGGGGCACTCACCCGCGGTTCCTCACTCGCACTCCGTGCCTCATCCACACACGGCGTGCTGGGAAGCACGTACTCTGGCACCATCGCCACCACACCAATCACACACGGGGTCGCTTCCACACACGGGGACGCACTCACACCTTGCACCACACACACAGGGACAACCACACTGGGGATTCGTGTCCCCACAAGGGTCTCCGGGGCCTCTATACCCCCCAAGCTCTCCGTGCACCCGTCCACAGCACCCGTCCTCTCAACCTCGCAAAGCACGACCGAACTCACCTGGTCGTGACTCGCCTCAAGGGGGCAGACTCCCTCCCCTCGTTCCTGGAGGAGGTCATCCAGGTGCTCGCACTGGGTCTCTACCCAGTCCGCCAGCTCACCCCCATTGTCCTCCACTACCTCCGTGTGTGTGTGCGCGTCACTTACCCCGTCTTCATCGTGTTGTCTCTCCTCTTTCTGGCGTCTTTCCCTTATCTTTATGTAGGTCAACCTTGCTTTCTCTTTAAGTCGCTCCCGTCCTTCCCTGTTTTTCCCTCCTTGCTCTTTCACGATCTCCGCGTACCTCATCCTTGCTTTCCGTATTAATTGTTCTTTTCTCTCCCTCGCAATTACTTTCACCTCGTCTCTTGTTTCCCGAATTACTTTTTCCTTACCCGCCTCCACCGCGGGCCTGTCAGCCGTTGCACCCCCTTCCAGCTCGTTTGTTCCGACACGTGGAGTCGCCATTTTGAGTTCCCTGCTAACGGCCTTCATGCCCGCCTGCAGGCATCGGCCCATGTTCTGCGTCTCCCCCCGGAGCTTTTTCGTTTCTTCCTTCATTTGCTTGCCCATGTCTTTCATTTCGTTTTTTATTTCATTTGTCATTGCCGCCAGCATGGCGCATAGCTGGGCCACGTCGGGTGCGCTTGAGTGAGCCGTTTCGGCAGGGGTTGGGGAAGGGTCTTGGTGGAGAGGGGAGGTGTCATACACCGCGGCCGCTGCCGCACCCACCTCGGGCCCTGGGTTCAGTTGGGCGAGTCCGTGTTCCTGCACAATCAACATTTCCTGCTCGGGGATTCCATCCTGGACCATGGATCCTACACATTCTACATCCATTTCTAATACCCCCGGCTCCCGCTCGCCTTGAGACGCCATCTTGCTTCTCGTGAAGGGTTAATTTGCTCGCTCGTAATTTGGAGGGAATCGGGGGTCGCTTCTCTCACCCCTGGACCGATTCCCGTGAATTTAGCCGGAGACAGGAGAGCCCGTTTTCCTGTTCTCCGATACCAGTGCCGCGAGGAGGGCGATGAATTTGTATCCCACTCCTGACACCAGTGTTGCGGTATTCGCGCCCGCCGGCGTGCTGACGGCCACGTAACTCGAATCGCGGCACGTCGCCCACCGGACGGACAATCCAGTCGTGACCCTCTCGGACTAACGCCGGGAACCAGTCACGGGTGGACCTTTCGGTCTCACCGCGATCGAGCCAATCAGCCCCCGCGTGGGATAGGGTTGCTCGCCAAATTCGACCTACCTAAGTACCCACGCGGAGGGTAGACCGGGCGATCGCACCTCGCCGCAGGTCGACTTCGGACACGGGCCACTTAAGCGACCCGTTCCGTACTATCAGAATAACCGAGCGGTGTTATCGTCGACCTCGACGGTTCGATTAATTATCGGGCGTATTCAGCCCACTACCAACCCTTTACGTGAAGCAAGATGAGGATTCAATGGGAGAAATGACGAAGCGAAGCGGGAAACAGTTCAACACAAAAGCACATTTATTCGCGGCACACGGGAAGCACACATATTCAATTCCACCAAAAGCACACAAAAAAAACACAATTCCATTTACACAAAAAGCAAATATAAAAGCGAAAACAATGCAGAGCTAATACCGACTACCGAGCACACGGCAACACTTATACAATTCTACCTCACAGACGGCGCCGACAACACATACCCAAAACCAAGGAAAGAATACCCTCAAGGATGAGGCGGGCCTGAGGCCGAGACCGGGTCGCGGTCCCTAACCTCCCCTAACCCCCTCCGCCAAAACCTCCCAATTCTTGCCGAATCGGCTCACCCAAGCGCACCCGACATGGCCCAGCTATTCGCCATGCTGGCAAAGATGAATGCGGATGCGCATGAAATGAAAAACGAAATAAAAAGCATGAACAAGCAAATGAACGAAATGGAAACAAACATGAAGGAAGAAATGAAAGAACTGCGGGGTGCGACGCAGAACATGGGCCGAAGCCTGCAGGCGGGCATGAAGGCAATGGCAGCGGAGCTCAAAATGGCGACTCCACGTGTGGGAGCGAACGAGCTGGGAGGGAGTGCAACGGCTGTCGGGCCCGCGGTGGAAGCGGGTAAGGAGAAAATAATTTAGGGGACGTATTGGGCGAGAAGCGTGACGGAGACGTGCACGAGGGAGATAAGAGACGAGGTGAAAGGAATTGCGAGGGAGAGAAAAGAACAATTAAGACCGAAAGCAAGGATGAGGTACGCGGAGATCGTGAAAGAGCAAGGAGTGAAACAGAGGGAAGGACGGGAGCGACTTAAGGAGAAAGCAAGGTTGACCGACATAAAGATAAGGGAAAGACGCCAGAAAGAAGCAGAGACTAATAGACACGAGGGGACAACAGAAACTAATAAATGTACAGAGACACGGGAGATGGGAACGATAGAGGAAAGACTACACGATGAAAACGGGGTGGAAGAAACTAAAGATGAACACACACACACGGAGGTAGTGGAGGATAATGGGGGTGAGCTGGCGGACCGTGCAGGGACCCGGTGCGAGCAACGGGATGGCCTCCTCCAGGAACGAGGGGAGGGAATATGCCCCCTTGAGGCGAGTCACGACCAGGTGGGTTCGGTCGTGCTTTGCGAGGTCGAGGGGAGGAGTGTTGTGGACAGGTGCACGGAGAGCTTGGGGGGTATAGAGGCCCCGGAGACCCTTGTGGGGACATGAATCCCCAGTGTGGTTGTCCCGGTGTGTGTGGTGTCGAGGTGTGTGTTCACGAGTGTGGCGAAATGCGTGCTGCAACGCACGCATAGCGCGGGTGCAAGGGCGTGTGTGAGAGCGACCGGGTGGGTGACAAAGACCCCGTGTGTGGAAGCGACCCCGTGTGTGAGTGGTGTGGTGGCGACTGTGCCGGAGTACGTGCTTCCCAGCACGCCGTGTGTAAAAGGGGCACCGCAAGTGGAAGAGGCCGTGTGTGTGAGTGAAACGGCCAGTATGAATGGAGCACCACGAGTGAGTGGAGCCACGTGTGCGAGGGAGGTGGCAAGCGTGAGTGAACGGCCGAGTGCAAGGGAGACCGTGAGTGTGAGAGAGACAGCGTGTGCAAGGTCGCTGTATGTGAGGGAGATGTCGGTCGGCATGTGTGAACATGCAACCGCGTCTCCCGGTGTGAGTTTAATGGTGAGGTGTGTTAGCGTCGTAACACGCAAGTGTGCGTGTGTCGAATGGCGACGGAGACTGCGACAGAGGAAAGAAAGCCGAGTAGCGGCTGTAGATGTTTTGCGCACCGCGCCGGGTTCACCCAGCAGCGAGCGTGCGGTCCGTGCTGTGCAACGCACGAGGCCCCCACGTGCTCGCTTACGAGAGTGAAGTCCCGGTCCGGAAACGAGCGCGGTGAATGTTGCCGATCCCGCGACGGACAAAGTTTAAGCAGGATTTCGGATTTGGACCGGACGGGTTCTCCACGCTGGCGTGTGTGTTAAGCTCCAATGGGCAAAGCACATGTGTTCGCGTGGGGAACCCCTCGAGGTGTGAGGTTTGTGTTTTTTTATGCACCGGGTGACGTCATGGCTGCGTGTGGGGTTGGAATCCGGCAGGATGGGTATCCCTGCCGGATGGTACCGTCCAAGGAGGTACGAGGTACACGTGCAGCTGCATGACGTCACGGGCAGGTGCAAAGTGCACGAGCTGTGAGTTGCCGCGCTGGTGCTGCGCATGTGAAAAAAAAAAAAGCAAGCCGCACTTTCGGGTGCACAGGATTCCCGGGCAAGGGGTGGAAGACCCCCTTACAGGGCACAGGATGACACTAGTTAGGGGGAAGGGTTAGCTTAGCTAGACCGGCTCCATGGGGCAGGGGTAAGTCCTCATGGGGCCCGTGGAATGGATTAGTTAGAGGGATGGTAGCCAGATTTAGGATGGGAAATTTTTTTTTTTTGATTTTGAGGACATGGACAGACTTGTGAATGTGTAGAGGGGATGTAGTTTAGCGACGTAGTGTTAAAAGGAACGTGCTATAGTTTAAGGGACGACGTGGGAGCACGAGTTAGGTAGGGGAGGTAGTTAGAAGGATGGCAGAGTTCAGCGGTGTGTGTGTTGAAAAGTTGTGAGGTGAGTACATGTTGAGTGAGTGAGGCCAGCGGGTCTGTGTGTATGGAGCGAATGGGGACTGCATGGTGCGATGAGTGATTGGGGGGAGGAGTGACTCCCGCCCAAGGGACCCCGGTGTCAGTGTAAAGCGAGTTAGGGGGTTAGTTAAATTGAAAAATGGAGGTCGTTTTGTTGTTGGTGTGAATGTAGGCTCGAAACCCATTTGGAGGGGTGCAGGAGCCCTGTTGACGGGCTGCGAAAGGTGAGTATCGCTGAGTGGGTACCCCGGGCACCAGGCTAGTCGGCCGTGGTAGGCCAAGGGCCCATGGGGGGCCGGGATAGCGTAGTGGGCACGGGTGCGCCTGCTTGGTGCGGGGGCCCGGGGCGCCAATAGCCGCGTGGGCAGTGTTGTGGGCACGGGTGACCCTCGGAAAGGGGCCTGGGAAGCCAGCCTGCCACGTGTGCGGTTCAGGGGAGGTGCCATGGGGGGCACTCCCCGGTGTTTAGGGAGCTGGTAGGCTCGGAGGCAGTGTAGTGCCCGGGGGTGCCATAGCTGGAGATTCGGCAGGGGGTCGTGCCTGCCAAAGGGAGCCACGCGTCCCAGCCATGAGACCGTGTGAGGGCACGGAGAGAAAATTGGGGGGCGAGGCCCGAAATTGTAAGGACACCAACACAGGCGACGGGAATCTGGGTTGTTAGAACCAATAGTTTAAGCGAGAGGCGCTTGTTGAAAGCCCTGGGGTAGTTTAACAGTTAAATGGTTAGGGTAGATAGGAAGTGTACCCCTCTGCACCATCCATCCCCTCGCTCTCGTTATGGGCCGCTGGACCCACTTTGTATTATAGATCGCTGAAGTCTGGGGAGGCCATTCTGAGGCTTGAGTTGGGCCTCGACACAGGACGCTAGCTCTCCCTTGTTCCCCTCCGGGAAGGGAACGTAGGGGTTGGGAGTAGGCTAGGTGACAGGATAGGTTAGCCGAACAAGGAGAGTACAGGGGGTTAGGGGACGATTTATAGTGGGGAAGAAAAAATAAAAAAATAAGTTGGGGCTAAATTGGGGTTTGACAAATTAAGGGAGTGGGTATAGACAGTGACAGGCAAAGGCAATAGGTTGGGAGGGAGACCGTAGAGTAGGTACGTGCCCGCCTTCCGAGTGGCCAGCACCACCGCACTCCCTCCACCAACCTCCACTGAACGGCGAAGGCTGGCCAGCTTCATCGGCAGCTGTTGTTTTGCTGCAAGGCCTGTGCCGGCTGGATCGGCTGCAGCTGCTGTGCTGCAAGGCCTGCACCGGCCGGATCATCTGCAGCTGTTTTCTGCAAGGCCTGTGCCGGCCAGTTCATCTGCCGGCTGTGTTTGCCTGCAGCGGCCTTGTTCTGCAGGCTGTGTTTGCCTGATCACCTTTGCCATGCCATGCCCACTGCCCCTGTTCACCAGCCCCGTTCAATTTTGCTTTGCCACCCCCCCCCTTGTTCATTGCCATGTGCGCCAGGATCAGAAAGCAACAGTTTGCAAGCTGCAAGAACTGCCCTGTTGGCAGCTACAACACGGGCCTGCAGTGGCGGCCCGTGCACCGTGTTTGTGTCCATCCATCCATCCGTTGTGTTCATTGCGTGTGCCACTTGAGCTGGCACGGAGACTGCGTTTGTGCAGCCCATGCACCGTTGTGGTTCACTGGGTTCATTTCAAAAGGGAAGGCCTTGGACTGCGTGTGAGCAGCCGGCCACGTTCCCTGTCACCTGCATTGTTTGAGCCAGAGACTGCATGCGAGCAGCCTGGCTCCCTGCTAACTGCTTTCTTTTTGCAGAGTCCATTGATCCTGGGCCATGGTTTAGTGTAAAATTTGTAAGTTAAGATGTACTGTACATATGAGTGCGCCCCGGCATGTCTGTCCTAGCGCCGGCAATTTTATTTAAGTCGTCTGTGTGAGTGAGTTTGTTTAGGTAGTTACTCAGCCCTCAGGTTATTTATTTTGGGGACACAAATACCATGAATGTCGCACTCAGGGATCCGTAGGTAAAATGTACTAGGGGAGAACTACACATGATGGCACACGAAAATTTGACGACTCGGGACGAGTCTGTAAAAAGGGGAGGGGGTAGTGTTGTGGTTGACGAAATTCGCAAACCACCATTCAGGTCCCGTAGGTGAGATATCTCTGTAAGTATATGTGTAGTAGCCCAAACCCGTTGTTTAGAGGGAATAAATGTCATTCATGAGGTCTGCGACCCTTCTTGATAGCCGTTTTTCTTTTACTATCTTTATTTTGGACCAACCGCCATTACTACCACCACAACCACCACCAACCACGTCTCAACAGCCATCACACAACAACCACCAACCGCAACGCCAACAGCCACGACCTTTACCATCACATCTCGCTCTCGCAACCATCGCATCACCGCCATTCCCGCGCCGCTTGTGGGCACTGATCCTGGACTCGTACAGGGTGTGCACCGAGCAGCGGGTGCAAAAAAGCGGCCTGTCCGAGAAATCGGATCAAGAATGATTCACGCCCACTTCTGTTCCGTCCTATCAGCGAGCGTGGGGCGATTTGGCCCCGCCTCCAGGCGCGTCGGAGTATAATCGCTATATGCAGATTCGCGGATCAAGAATGATTCACGCCCACTTTTCCTCTGTCCGATGGGGAGCGTGGCTCCGCCCCCGAGCCGTTCCTGATCCAAAAATCTGCATATGATTTCTCCTGTCGGACTATAAAGCGCCGAGCACGGAGCGAATCGAGGCAGTTGGGAAGAGTTGAAGAGTTGAGCAGTTGGGAAGAGTTGAAGAGTCGAGGAGAGAAAAGAGTTGGAGAGTTGTGGCGGCGGCGAAATCAGTCGAGAGAGTGTCTGTCGGGGTCTGGAGAGTCTGGAGAAGCCAAGAAGCTTTGTGGAGGTCGGCGCTCGTGTCAGAGTCGGGGAGCTGCGGAGAGGGGAGGCCGGTAACGCGGTCGAGGTCGCAGTGGCGTCGCTCGTCGCGGGACCCAAGCCAGCCAGATATCCTCCTTCCCCCGAGCATCAACAACCCCCCCCGTTTCCCCCCCCTGCACTGAGATAGTGTGAGAAGGGGGCCCCGTTCCCACCCCATTCCAGGCAATGCCAGCGAGACCCGCGGAGTCGGGGCGCCGCCGCCATTTAGCGGCTCATCACCAGACGGGTAGGCTCGACGCGGTCTCGGCCCCAGGCCCGTCTGCCCCCTTGTCGATGAGGGTGGCCCCTTTTTCTTTTGCTTTGGAGTATATGTGTTGTCGGCGCCGTCTGTGAAGTAAAACTGTATAAGTGTTGCCGTGTGCTCGGTAGTCGGTAGTAGATCTGCATTGTGTTTCTTTTGTTGCAATTGCTTTTGGTGCATTATTGTTGTGTTTCTTCTTTTGTTACATTTGCTTTTGGTGCATAATTGTGGTAATTGTATACGTGTGCTTTCCGTTTGCCGCGGAATAAATGTGCTTTATGTTGAACTGTTTCTCACGTTTCGCTTCGTCTTTTCTTTAATTGAATCTCCATCTTACTTCACGTAAAGGGTTGGTCGTGGGCTAAATACGCCCGATAATTAATCGGTACCGTCGAGGTTGACGATAACACCGCTCGGTTATCCCGATAGTACGGAACGGGTCGCTTAAAGTGGCCCGTGTGGCCTTAAAGTGGCCCTGCGGCGAGGTGCGATCGCCCGGTCTACCCTCCGTGTGGGTACTTAGGTAGGTCGAATTTGGCGAACAACCCTATCCCACGCGGGGGGCCAATTGGCACGATCGTGGTGAGGCCGACAGGCCCACCCGTGACTAGTTCCCGGCGTTAGTCCGAGAGGGTCACGACGGGATTGTCCGTCCGGTGGGCGACGTGCCGCGATTCGAGTTACGTGGCCGCTCGCACGCCGGCGGGCGCGAATCCGCAACAATATATAAATATATATATATATATATATATATATATATATATATATATATATATATATATATATATTACAATATGGAGCAGATCAATCAGGCAGATTCCCTGAACATCACTTCAGATCAGGCAGCACACAGACAGAGACGAATACCTGCAAGCATTAAAAGCAGTCTTGGCTGAATGGCTTTACCGGAGAGAGGAGATATCTCTTACTGTTAGAGATTACTAGCTATGTACAGAAGAAATCATTGTGCAGAATTGCGTGCTGTTTAAAGGTCAGAGTTGTCATACCAAAGTCCCTGCACCAGAGATGCTGGCGCGAATCCACTCCAGTCACATTTGAGAAGCATGCTCTGGACAAGCGCATGATACTCTCTACGAGCCAAACATGCAAGCAGAGATCAAAGGCTTTGTCAGTAAATGTTCGTATGCAATGCATATGCACATGACCAGCATAAGGAGATGATGATGTCGCAAAAGTTGCCCACACGGCCCTGGCAGATTATCAACATGGACTTATTCAAGTACACGGGGAAAGACTTCCTCCTGATGGTTGATCACTACTCTGACTTCTGGAAAATTGAGTTGTACTCAGACCTGTCTGCTAAGACAACAATCCAGTGATGCAATGCGTAGTTTGCATGTCATAGTCAATCAGACTGTGTGATGTCTGACAATGGGCTATTGGGAAGTCCTCACCTCCTTACCCCATTTTTTTGTAAGAGTGTGGTCTGTGGCACCTAGCGGAGTTAGGATTGTTCTTTATTCATCCTTGTAAATATGTTTGCATGTCCGTCCCCACATCCATCTTTGTGTCTGTTGACTTGCTCGCTTTGTTCCGTTATGCATGTCCTGTGCTTTCTCTTCATACTATATTTCTTTCTTCCATCTATATATACAAAGTTGAAAGTGTGTCTGTTTGTGTGTTTGTCTGTGACATATGCACGCAAAAAGTACTAGACTGATCCTCACCAAATTTCACATGCTGACAGAGCATATACCCGGGAGTGTCCCGATGTAAAAGAATTGTACTTCCGACTTCCGCTTTCCGAATTATGACGTCATCACCTGATTTCGTAACGTTAATTTTTCAAGTTCAGCCGATTGACATGGGGCCAATGCCATATACAATATATCTAACATATGATTTTAAGTTTTTGTTTGTCTGTTTGTTTGTCTGCACACGCTAATCTCCTGAAAGGTGAAAGATAGGAGCTAACCACCGAAACAAAAAATGTCGGGATGGGCCCCAGGAAGGTTATCGGCTATGTGGCAAGGCTCCTCGGCCGGGGGGGGGGGGGAGGAGGTGTGTTTACCCCTCACCAATCCCCTTCGCCTATGACTGCCATGGCCCAATAGGGAACTGATACTGTGCTCGCGTCAGACATATGTATAGAAGATTAAATTCATTCAAAAAGAACCCGGGCAGCGCCGGGTGCATTCACCTAGTTATAAATTATGAAAACCCTTATAAAGGTAACAAACATTTTCTATCCTTCTTCCTCCCATGCAGGCAAACAAATTCAGCTCATTTGGGTGAGTTTGAGGAACAAGTGAAATCCTTCAATACAGCACGTGTGGTGAAGCAAATGAGTACACTAATGTTAAAATATGCAATTTATGCTTTTTCAGTTGAAAAACAATTAAAAAGCATACTTAATATTTGAAATGTAAAAATCTTGTTATTATTGTGACAAGCACCTTCATATATAACAGAAGGAATGAAATCGTTCAATACAACGTGGCAGGAGGCCACAAAAGAATGACGGCATAAGAAGAACTTAGCTTTCAGCGTTCGGCGATCAGCAGGAAATGCGATGCTGGGCGGAAATGACGTCTTTCGGTCGTTCGTACATCAGAGGGGTGCATTTCTTGCTTTTTATCCGTCAAGCAATAAATTCAATGGTTTCACATATATAACACGTTAGTTTCACAAATTTCCATTGAAATACTCGGGTATTTCCGTTCTCGGTTACGCACTGCATCTACTGGACGGCCGTCATAGGCACGTGGGGGAGGGGGACACCGGAAACGTGGTAGATGAGGTAGACACCAGGGACATTTCAAACTCGGTGCAATTGTATACAGCGCACGCGCTGTAATAAAGTTGTTGATTAAATTGAATGCAGTAGTTAGAAACCTTTCGGTCATTTGCAGGATAAAAGATCCTGGCGCAGATGGCCCATGTTAATAGAGGTGACGAATACGACAATATGTTATAATGTGGGATCATCAGACCATCGTCCATCAGTTGTGCTTCACTGCTGCATATGGTACCCAAAATACACCAAGGAATTGGCAACCTTGCAAGGATTACCGGTCCTTAAATAACACGACTGTACCAGAACATTACCTATTCCACACATTCAGGATTTTACCGCTACACTACATGGTGCTATAATCTTCTCCAAGGTTGACCTCGTTCTTGCGTACTGTGGTGGAGATTTCCAACCAAAAGAGAAAACCCTAACACATCGTTTATTATACAAAAACACATATATGTGGAAAGAAGAGATTGTCTCAAGAGTCCAAGCAAATCTCTGCTTCTGAGTCTGAATACATGGCCTTTTATACAACTGGAAATTTGGGAGGGTCAGAACATCACAGGGCACTTCGCCAATCAGACTACAAGAAAGCTTTGTTTGCACACGAGGTCCTTGAAGCAAAGAGAAAAAATCTTGTGCATAATTAAGCAGATAGTACTGTGAAAGAATGCGTGTCTTCCTTCAGTCGTGTACATACAGAAAACCTTCATTTACTTTTGGTAATGATAAGCATTTATCTCAGCATGCAGATGGAGCATCTGGTTTGCACAGCTTTTGTAGAACAATCAGAGGTCTATGACCTCAGTAGCTCGATGAGACTCCTGCTTGATAAGAGGACAATGAGAAGACAGTTTGTGTTTGTACAACTTTGCAATTGAATGGGAGGACAGAGTTAATGAGACTAATGCCTCTGGGGACCAGACTCTCTGGCATCACCAAAGTAGTTCTCCCCAATTTGCCAACCAAGTGGAAAATATGAGGTTATTTTGTAACATAGTTAACCATCATACTGTAACTATTTATTTATGAAACAACCTTCAGTATGCAATGATTCATCAAGTACAATATCTTTTAGAGTAACAAACATAACAGATGGGTACATATTATTTCCTTTAACTAAACATGGACTAACAAGATCTCGTCCCATGCCCAGATGCACTTGGGCCAGTATGGGGATTATATATTCGATATTGGGTAGTCGATGTAGTCGAAAAAAAAAATCTCAAAAATTTTTTTTTTTGTCTACCCTTATCAGTATTTCCGTCGATATGTTTGTCTGTCTGTTTGTCTGTCCCTCTGTTCGGTCCAGTGCTCCGTTAATACAATGGCGATTTCGATGAAACTTGGTTGGTAGGTTCATACTATGACCTAGTTGTGTGCAAATGAGAACCGTTGCTATGGACACCACCGTTGCCTAGCAACGGGACTTTGAAATTTTTGAAAAATCATAAAAAATTAATTTTTTCGAAAATCAAAAATCGGACCACGAGCGACTGTGGGCAGTACATTCAGCCATATTCTCAAAAATTTCCAGCCGGATCCTATGAAAACTGTCGGAGAAGATAGACTTTGAATGAACCCTGGTCGAAAACAATAACAAAACGAAGTTCGTTATATCTCAGAGACTATGAGTCAGATATACATGAAACTGGTATGGTAGGTTCATGGTATGTCCTAGTTATGTGTGAGAAAGAACCGTTGCTATGGACCCCTCCGTTGCCTAGCAACGGCCGACTACCCATGTCCGCCTACCGGCTTGTTATTGTATTGGTTAATCAATGATCCTAAAGTATAATATGGAAAGATACATCAGTTTATAGGGAATTAACAAGACCATGGTATAGTGAACATTTACTCGTGGCCTGTCAGTATCAACTCCACAAATTTAATGAGCTCTGACCTTGTCATTGTGAGAGACCTGATAAGCATAATTATCTGGCAGACAATTGAAATCATTTATCTCAATTCAGTGCATGTGAACCATTCTTTGCTGAGTGATTTTAGCCTATACTTTACAAAAGATTTTATACTTCCATGTCATTTAAAAGCAAAAATAAAGAGAAAATATAAGGGTATGTTCTTTTGAACATATGAGTCCCCTCGGACCATGAAGCTATCGTTCTTGTTGTTATTAAAATTGGGCCAAATCACGGCTCACAGAAAAACTCTTGCTACCTCCTACGAAATAACTCTTGGCATCGTCTAAAACAGCAACATCTACTCTCTTCTGCATTTATTTACTGCTCTTTCTCACATGTAAGCAACTGCACGGGTTCAGGATCTGGTTTTGGTAAAACGGCACAGAATGCTGTCACTCAAATCCGCTGGAAAACTCGAAAACTCGCGGCGAACACCCACCCTGTTCGTTGTAGGATCCGGCAACGCACCTTGTTCCTTGATGTTCTATGCTTCCTGCACATCCTTTTCGCCAGGTGGCGCCATAAATAGATACACAGCGGTAGTTGCTGCCGCTTGGCGAGTATATGTTTACCAGAGTCATCATGGTTGGCGTCTCGCAATAATAATATATTAGCGCGATTAAAAATACCGTTTTTTTTCCTCGCATCTTCATGTCTGTCAAAAAACCAGAGTCAAGGTGCACAACTACAGCTCATAACCTATCCATTGAGGTGTTTTTCGCCCCCCCCCCCTGTTTTCCCGTTTTCACGCCACTGTCCACAGAAAATTCATCAATCAATTCTATACAGAGTCCGGGGGACTCAATGAGTACATAATTGTGGACAAAGAACACTCATCTCAAAATGAAAAATATTTAGTTCAGTGTGATTAATACAGAAACATCAGTGCTTTGCAATAGTCATGTGATCCATACAGCTTTCTATTACCAAAATGTCCATGCTCATCTGTCACAAGATGGAATTAATTATTTTTACTAACACAGTACCATCAGATTTCTGTGGATCCAGATAACATCATGAAGAAAGACAACAGTCACCATGCCTTTCGGCCTGTTCAAATCCCTTCAGATACTGTTCAGCCTATGCAGGTCAGGTATGGGAGCATGTGCCAGAACAGCACGTTGCTGCGTCTGCTTTCCACCGGTACTCCAGGGGCCTCCGTCTGGCCATCCTCCAGGTAGATGCCAGGCCCATCCCCATCTCCTTGAGATGCCGGTCAACCTGCTGCAACCACGAGGCACGTGGTCGGCCTATTGGCCTCCTCCACTCACGAGACTCCCTCGCTGAGAGAATCTGGTGAGCAGTATCAGCGTCAGGAAAACGAGCCACATGTCCATACAGCCGCAACTGACGCTCACGGACTATGCAGGTAACAAATCTCATCCGAGTCTCTCTCAGCAACCGCTCTGTTGGACACAAAATCCGACCAGCGATAGCCAAGGATTCTCCGAAGAGACCTGATACCAAAGGAATTAAGTCTCCATCTCAGATCCTTGGTCAGAGTTCAAGTCTCGCATCCATAGAACAAGAATGGAAGCACCAAGGACCTGAAGACTCAGACTTTCATCCTCCCGCACAGGTACCGGCAGCGCCACACCCCATGATCCAGTGAATCCATGACTCCCCAGACCCAACCCAGACGTCTATTGACCTCTGACTCACAGCCAGCAGAGACATGAATATCACTGCCAAGGTAAGTGAATCTCTCCACGACCTCGGCATCCTCACCACAAACAGACACAGACAAGACAGCAACATCCAAGATGTCATTGAAAGCCTGGATCTTAGTTTTGACCCAAGAAACCCGTAATCCCAGCGGCTCCGACTCCTCATTCAGCACCTCGAGGGCCCCCTAAAAGGATATATAAAGTCTCCGCAAAGATGACTGCATCATCTGCGAAATCAAGGTCCGAGATCTTGACATTCCCAAACGATGCACCGCAGCTTGATCTCTCCGACATCCTCCCTAGAATCCAGTCCATACAAGTGCTGGAAAGTGTGGGGGCCAGTACACACCCCTGACTAACTCCAGTAACAACTGGAAATAAGTCAGAGATGGTACCACCACATTTCACAGCACTCTCAGTCCCAGTGTAGAGTTCAGACATCAGGTCGATCAGTTTTGGTGGCACCTCACGAAGACCAAGAATCCTCCAGAGGGCATCCTGATTCACTGAATCAAACGCTCGACAGAGATCAACATAGGCTGCAAGCAGCCCCTGCCGAAACTCTTGTCTACGTTCGGTGAGGACCCGAAGAGCAAGGATACGGTCAATCGTTGACCTCTTTGGTGTAAAGCCTGACTGCTTTGGGCGCTGATGCTCAAGCAGATGTTGGCGAACCCCATCAAGAATTATCCGAGCAAATACCTTGCCCGGCACTGAGAGCAGCGTCACCCCTCGGTAGTTGTTGCAGTCTTGGCGATCACCTTTTCTTTTCCAGAGAGGAACAACAAGGCCCCTTTTCCAATCAGTTGGGATGATGCCTGTGTTCCAGGCAGAGCACAAAATTGCATGCAACGACACGAGTGCAGCATTTCTACCAGCCTTGAGAAGTTCAGCATGGATCAGTATTGAGGAACTGAGCATTCCGGTAGACTCTGCAGTTCTGGATCATTCTCCAGCGACCATAAACGAGGACATGGTCAATCTCCTTTGCCACACCGCCAGCGTTGGAATACCAAGTCCAGCGATGAGCTTGTGGGCGCCGAAACCATGAACCAGCCACCCCAAGTCCATGACTTCTTGCAAAGTCAAGGAACTTAGTGCTATTCTGGTTCATAGTTCCTGAATCATGGGGACCAACACATGTCTCATAACCATCCCTATCAGTTCCAGTCGATGCATTGAAATCCCCCAACACTAGAAGTGTATCTCGTCTGGGGCACTGATCAACCACAGACTCGAGCGTGGCGTAGAATGCATCCTTCACGGTGAGATCACGCTCTTCAGTCGGAGCATAGACAAGAGACCAGTGAAATGACACCTAAGCAGTGACGAATCCTTAGTCTCATAATACACTCGTTGACCGGTGTTACCTCAATTATCATTTGGGTCAGCATATTGGACACAGCTGCAGCAACTCCTTGAGTATGGTAACCATCAGAGCGACCAGACCAATAGTAGGTGTAACCACCCACCATGATCTCGCCGCAATCCGGTCTCCGAACTTCAGAGAGTGCTGCAATACCGATGTCCAAACGCTTGAGCTCAGATGATAACAGAGACAGGTGATCATCCTCTCTTAGGGATAGGACATTCCAGGCACCCACCCGAAGGGACCACCTCAGGTTAACCCAAGGAGACCGCCGTCTGGTGGACGACACCTCATCCCCACTCAGACACACTCTCCCACAATCTGACCCACGAATGTTACCCAGTGGTTTCCTCCTATCTTCAAAGATTGGGGGTCCCGAAGGCTTTGCCCCAATCCCGTCATCCCGTGAGCTGCCCTGCGAAGGGAAGCTGCACAGGAGGTACTCCCACGGAGTGGGTTTTCAGATTTCTTTGCGTTTTACGGAATGAAGGGTTTTATGGTGGCCAGAGTGCAAATCTTGCCACCAACCTCCGAATAAAAAGTAACCCAACTGCAGGGGGACATCCGCAGACAGTTGGGCACTAGATATCGATGGCCGTTGGCTCACAAGGAGCTCCTCCGCCCTTTGACTAGCCTACGCAATGCTGTACAAACCTTTCAACTTTTTATCAATCAGGTGCTCTGGGCATTATACTTCTGCTACTTGTATATTGATGATATTCGAATCGCTAGTGCAACTGCAGAAAAACATTGGGAAGACCGACGTCATCTCTTCCCCTGTTTGCAGGACTTCGGCATCGTTATCAATTCCACAAACTGCACATTTGACATTCCGGAGTTTCATTTACTCGGCCGTGTTAACTGCTTAGGCATCCGTCCGCTCGTGGGGAAGGAGCAGATTATTTGAGTTTTCCCGTTGCAGTCATCTAAATGTAAACTGCAAAAAATTTTGGCCTCGTCAACTTTTACTATCAATTTATTCTGAACGCAGCCACAACACTGCAGCCGCTGAATGAGCTACTCACAGCTGGTAAGCACCCTGAAGTGTTCCGATGGTCGGAGTTAACTTTGTCAGCCTTCCACACAATCAGACGCACTTGGCCAATGCCTCACTCCGGATTCATCTGAAGCCAGAGCGCCAACAAGCCCTATGGCAGATGCGTCAATGCTGACTGGTGTCCACTAGCCTTCTTCTCTAAAATGCTGAAACCAACTGAGTGCAAGTACAGCGCCTTTGATCGGGAATTAACCGCTGTAAACTTCACCATTAAACATTTCCGCCACTTCTTAAAAGACAGACCATTCTCTGTCTTGACTCATCACAAACCTTTAACTTTCACTCTATCCACCCATTTGGACTCTCACTCTCCTCGCACACTTCACCAACTCAGTTATATCTCGCAATCCATGACCGACATCTGGCACATCAAAGGAATCACGAACTCGGCAGCTGACGCTCTCTCTCTCATCCATCGAAGTATTGGTGTTGTCTTCTACTAGCACACTGGCCATCGATTTTAATGCACTTGCAGCAGCACGATAGGACATCGAGTTCCACTATCTACAGTCTGCTGCAGGTTCGCTTACATTTCACGAGGTTCCACTCCCAGGGACAAACATTACCCTGGTGTGTGATACATTGATGAGACAGTTACACCCATTCATTCCTGCAGCATTCCATCGTACAGTCTTCAACATTTTTCACTCACTCGGGTATTCGAGCAACTCAGCGACTCATCAGCACTGACTATGTCTGGCCCAGCATCCATGCCAATGTGCACCGTTATGCCAAGCAATGTCTTCAATGTCAACGCTCCAAGATCCAATGTCATACTGTCGCACCACTTGGTAGCTTTTCAACACCAGGTAAGCATTTCGACAGGGTCCACTTCGATCTTTTCAGTCCCCTACCACCTTCAAATGGGCACCACCATTTACTGACCTGTGTTGACCGCTTCATTCATTGGCCAGAGGCCACACCGATAGCTGACACCACTGCACCAACAATCGCCAGAACTTTTGTCCACACCTGGATTACACGTTTTGGTGTTCCTTCAAACATCGCTATGGACTGTGGTAGCCAGTTCGAATCTGCTCTATTTTGTGAGCGGACTCAACTCCTGGCTACTGACCGTGTGCGAACTACCGCTTACCATCCAGCAGCGAATGGTATGTGGAACATTTCCACTGCCAACTCAAGTCTTCACTGAAAGCGAGTGGCAACTCCACGCACTGGACGGACATCATACCTATGGTCCTGCTTGGTATGCGAGCTGCTCTAAAAGACAACCTTGGATGCTTCACTGCAGAGCTAGTATATGGTACACTACTTCGTCTCCCAGTTGAATAATTCTCAAAAATGACACCTTGCCCAACACCACCAACTATGACAACCAACTTCATTCGGCTATGCAGGGCCTCCGGGTGACACTAACACATATGCTTTCACTATGCCCAGTTTCTATTCCCCTTAACACACACGTATTCACACGGCATGACGCTGTCCAGAGACCCTTGCATTAACCTTGTGATGGACCTTATAAAGTTCTACAACACTCCAATAAGACCTTCATATTCGACATTAATGGTGGTTGTGATACAGTTTAGATAGTTCGCTTGAAGCCAGATTTTCTTAACGCGGCACCAGAGCCGAACCTCCCACTGACCAACAGGTCGACACCTATTACCACAATATCCTTACCACCATATTCGACTCACTCCGAGTGTCATGTACATTTCCCAGCACAATATTTATGAGATTTCATTTTGCTTATTGACCATTTGCCTTTGCTGTGACTTATTTTATTTTTTGCAGGGACAGTCAACATGTTTTCTCCTCCACCGTATTCTGGAGTGTCCATGGAAAGTGAAGGTGAGCGGTAGTGCGAGGTATGGCGTTTCTCTCTGTTTATACAAGAGGTCCACAAACGTGGGCACGACTGGTGTTGTGCAGCATGGAGCTCCAAGACAAACTTCTTTCAAAGATCCTCCATTTCATATTGTAGCTGTGCTACAAATTTTATTACCTTCGCATTCTGCGAAAGGTTATGTTTTGGTCGGCGTGTATTTATCTTGGTGATGTTCATGCTCATTTATTTATTTATTTGTAATCTTGTGATTCGTATAACTCAAAAAGTATTAAACCGAATTGCATGAAATTTGGTGGGATGATTGGTTATTAGCCAGGAAGCATTCGATTAGATTTTGGGACTGTTCGGGTCAAAGGTCAAGGTCAAGGTCACGAAAAGGTCAAAATCGTCTTTTTACGATAACACGGTCAATTTTTATTCAATTTGCATGCAACTAACGCCAAAATGTTCAGAATTCAATGCCTCATCTTGTGATATGCAATATGACACAATGACGCCCATACTCTTGTTACCGGTTAGGGGTCAAAGGTCAGGGGGGTCACGACCTTGAAAAATATGCGGTTTTTGTCACAACGCGGTCAATTCTTGTCCGCTTTACATGAACCCAGAACCAAAATGTTCAGAATTTAATGTCCAATCTTGTGACACAATGATGTCATAACACATGTCACCGGTTGGGGTAAAATGTCGGGGGGGGGGGGTCACGCCCTTGAAAAATATGCGGTTTTCGGCATAACTCAGTCAATTCTTATTTGATTTGCATGAAACCAGCATCAAACGAGATTACCTTCTCCTGTTGAAACGTTGTATTCACCGAGCTTGCGAGTGAAGACTCGCCAAAACGACATGAGTTGATTGTTGTTTCGTCCGTAGCCCCCCAAAGTCGGGGGGGGGGTCATGACATTATAGATATGTGGTTTGTGTCATAAGACCATTCATATGAAACCAGTTCCCCACACTCATACCAAGAACAAAAAAAGTAGTGGCGGCGAAGGTATGCGCTCTATGAGTGCCCGTTCTAGTTTATATATGCATTGTAAAAAAAACCCAAGTCAAAAATTAAAAGACCTTGCAATTTAAAAATTAAATTAAAAATTAAAAATGTATTTAGAGAAAACCCAAAATTAAAAATATATAAATAAAGTGAAAAAAAATAAAAGTCAGTAACCAGAACTTGTTTCCTGTGCCGAAGCCAAAATACTAATGGCGTTTCCACACTGGACAGCCAAGCACAGCCATTGCTTGAACCATACCAGTTGTGTACGATCACCAGCAGTTGCTGCGAGCCTTCCGCCAATGTCATTGATAATTTTGTAGACCCTCTTTGGAAGTTGATTGGCCTGAGACCCCCATTGTTTCGATAGCAATAGGCTCAACCATGTAGGTCTGACTAAAGCCAGCATATTTCTGGCACTTCTTGTTTTCCGCATAGGTGGCCGCCACTCTGGCCATAATAGTTGTGTTGTTGACGTGGGATTCAACAAACGTGTTGACACAGTTTCAGTCCCATGTTAGACTTCTCCCGTTCTTGTAGGCAACAATACTCAAGCTACTAGGGCATACACTTTCGCCGTGGTCTGAACCAAGGGGTTCAAAGACAGATGGTACCCTTGGCCCGTGTAGGGCACGCCTGAACACATCTCTTCAAGGCAGAATGTCTTTGTAAACAACTGGTGGTAAAACTGCGCTATAAACCATGATGACCAAGCGTTTCCAATATTCTACTGCATCGACACTTGTGATGCTCACAAACTGCAACTCCAACTCACAGGGTGACCACAACCATCAGGGACTCTGGGTCAAGCTTGGTTCCCAGGGAGGGAACAGGGACTGTGTGGAGCCACGACCTGGTCTCTTTGGTTGCTGCGGCCAAAAGACAGACTCTGGCTACCTGATCAGCCCGGCTCATCAGGCTGGAAAACGACACTCTTGCCGCCTCAACATCCCAAGCTCTTTTGGCTGAGTAGGTACAGATGTTTAAGTTCGCCAGTACCGGTATAAACCAAGCTCCATGTCGACACAGCCGCTACCAACTCCCCTGTTTACACCAATCCGCTTACGTGGGACAGAATGGCATCAACCAAGGGGCAGACAGCCAGCGATGAGGAAATTAAGCCAGGGAGGGCAATGTCGGTAGCCTTCCTGAAACCCAGACCACCCTGCTGGCTGCTTAACTGGAAGTGTGGCTTGCATCCAAGCAATATCATCGAAAGCGACATTGGAAATTTTGCAAACAGTTTTGTGGAGAGTGTGGTCAAAAGCTCCAAACTGCATGCCATTCAAGTAGAAGGGAGATGCACACAAGATATGCAGGAGCTTGGGTAGGGGGAAGGAATTTTTGAGCAAAACAAATGCTTCCTGAGTGTCTTTCCAGGCGGCCTACCATTCAAATCAAATCATAATGCTTCTTGGTGATGGCTTTGGGCGATGGCCTCAAAGAGATTGAAGTACCAAGAAGGGTGCAGTCATTCGTTGGGACTATCGTGATATCAGGACGGACCGTCTTGAATATACATTAGCCTCGGTAAGTTTACAGTCATCCGGCTATGCGTGGTTAAGGATAATTAGCTCACACTTGCCGCCATTAATCTCAAGTCCAATGTCGATCAGTTGAACTATGATATTCTGAAAGTCGGCCAGCACTTTTGCGGGCTCGTCACCAAACAATACGTCGTCAAGGTACCATATATTAAACTCCGACTGAACACCCTAACTATGGGGCCAATGCCCAGGGAGAAAAGGCCAGGCCCAAAGGGGTTGCCCTGTTGGGTGCCCGTTGCTGAATGAATGGCCTCATCACTGTAGAATAGGACTGAAGGCCTAGCGTACACCTGCCAGATGAGCGGATAGATGCTGGGGGTGTGCCTTCTTGCCTCAGATAAAAAATATCATGCCTCAAGAAGTTAAATGCGATATGGATGTCGATCTTAAGGATAACGCGGTTTGGAGGCAGATTTCTCAAATAGTATCTGGGAGTGCAAGCAGCCGCTTCACACCCACCTTTGGTCGAATATCCAAACTGGACCGGGCATAGTTCCGCCCCAAGTTAATCGGAAAAAGATCGAACTCCGGGTTTTGTCATGAGTCAGCGAAACGTGGTGCCCACCACAATCTGGTGAACACCGCCATTTTTTCTTGGTTAAAGTGAATAAATTTGCGCCAAAAAATTGGGACGCACGGCTTCCAAAACCTCCCTCTGCAAAACCATGTTGATGAACAGGGTGAGAGAAGAGAGCAAGCGAGCCCTGGTCCAGCAGATTCCTTGCCCAGAAAAGCCTGAATGTGGCCTGGTCTGAGCCGACACAGATGGAAGAGGAGTGTTACATTTTTCAGAATGGGAAGAAAGGGGGAGGGGAGGACAAATTGGGATTGTTGGGAGGACAAGTTGGAGTTGGGGTTGGAAGGGCAGAGATTTGGGGGTGGGTGGGATAGAGAGTTGGGGGTGAGGGGGGGACAGAGGGTTGGGGTAAGGGGGTGAGGGAGGGACAGAAGGTTGAGGGTGGAGGCACAGAGATGGGAGAGGAAAGTTGAGGTACTGGGAGTGGATTGAGGATTTTCAAAGTAAAGGGAGAGGAGAGCACAAAGTTGGACTGGGGGGGGGGCCGAGGTGGGATAGATTTGGGGGTTGGTTGAGGACTAAAAGAAGACAGTGGTGGGGAGTTCAAGGAGGTGTTGTGGGGGCAGAGAGTTTTGAGAGGGAGTTAAGGCTTTGAGGGGTGGGCGTTGAGGACTTAGGGTTGGGAGGGGGTGTTGAGGACTTGCAGTTTTAGGGGAGGGTGGAGTTGAGGACTTGAAGAAGAAAGTGATGAGGAGGAAAGAAAGTCAGGAGAGGGGGTTTGAGGCTTTCAGCGGGGGTTTGAGGACTTGGGGTTGGGAGGAGGGCGTTAAGTACTTGGGGTTTGGGGGAGGTTGAGGACTTGAAGAAGAAAGAGGGAAGCAAGGACAGAGTTGAAGTATTGGGGCAGGGGGTAGGAGAGAGTTGGGAGAGGGGATGTTGAGGACTTGGGGTTTTTTGGGGGGGGGTTGAAGACTTGGGGTTGGGTGGGGGGGTTGAGGACTTGGGGCTGAGAGAGGGAGTTGAAGACCTGCGGTTGGGGTGAGCGTTGATGATTTGGTCACCTTCTACATTAGGTGGAATTTATGCGGGTCCCTGCTCGTACTCGATAATTTAAAACACAGAATGTACGTTTGCCCAGACAGGAGCAAGAATCACATTTGGAGTGCACAACAAACACAGAACAGCATCTGAACTTAACTATTGTTACAAGCTTGGTAATGACGAGGTTCCTTTCGGGATAGGAGGGTGTGAAAATGAGGAAATAAACCAAAAGTAGTGAGAGACAAAAATAACGGGAGATAATGGGGGCATGACCTCACTGCCAATGCAGGCAGGCTGGTATGGAGTTTATAAAGCTAATCCAGGTGCAGAAAACTCATGTGAGGTTACTACATGTTTTCTATATTCACCACGTCCCCTTCTCTCTTGGGCTCCCCTTCTATTTTTATTCTGCCTCCGCATCCACGGGCATTCTTTTTATAATCTGCCTGCCGGGCAGATTCGCACATCACCTGCCATGGTGTGTTCATGCACCACATGAAACAATTGCAGCCAATTCTGTGCTGGCCGAGCAATGCCCAAGCGGCTTGGCGCGGATGGAGAGCAAAGTTTAGATTGGGTGAGGAGGTTGGCGTGGGGGGAGGGGGGAGGGGGGGACACAATCATCAAAAGGAGGATGGAGGGAGATGGATAAACACAGGCTGACAGGACACCTTGCACTTCCAGATTGATTGACACATGGCCTCACATGTATGCTTGCAAACAATAATGCATCAAGACACCTGAAAACACCAAAAGTAACGGTGGCGATTTCTACAACACTTACACACCACCAAGGACCCTTATAATTTCCCATGCACGGAACAAAACACTTATCACCCTTTAGTTGATAAAAAAATACGGTATCACCTTTCAGTTGATAAAATCCAATATTTATCTTGTCCACCGAACCAAACTGACTTTCATAGACTCTCATACTTTGCCCGTGGTACTCACTCAACTAAAGTTTGCTTTCAGTAGCGCAGGAAGAGAAGAGAAACATAATTTGATTTTTTAGATTTTTTTGTCATTGAAATTGTATATAATGGAAAAGCTTGGAGATTAACAACGAAAAGTAACAAAAGGCTATGTTACCAGAAAGATGTAAAAAGCTCCTATTTGGTTCAAACTGTAGGGGGCATCACCGGAGCATTTTTCCTTTAATCGCCAAAACATTTGGCATTCATGATTCCGCCAACCTGCGTTTTATTTCCTCGAACGGTCTAATTAGATTTAGGGATTTTACAATGACGAACAGGATGTTGAGGTTTATCAGTAATATGCTGAACCGAGAGTAGATGCGATCAATTCAAAATATGAACAGCAAGCCTTGAGCAGAAATATATTTTAAGGAGTACTTCTTAAGTTAAACCAAAAATCGAATAATCCATCAAAAGCTATCTTGTCAAGCATCTCAACTTAAACAAGTAGCATAAAAAATTAGGGATACAGTAAGACATCTATAAATCAACACAGTTCTTTTTCATGATGAGGTGAGAAGGTCTCCAAACTTTTCTTGTGATCAAAGCGATTTGTGATGTTATGTATATTCACACCCATTGAGGAAGAGCAAGAAGGCTTATTTGGCCGAAAGCTTGTCACCAAAATGATCGTTCAGAAGCTACATCCGTGACTCATTTAATTTCTAAGGCCTAAGGTCACATTTGCTCTACGGCGAGGAGACAGCGGCCGTACGCCCTCTGAATTGACAGAAACGTGCGGCGGCCGCAGAGTTTCTGCGGTGGCCTCAGGGTGGCCCTACGTCGTTTGGCTATCTTTTACAGGCCGTAGGGGTCACCGTGGAATTATAATGCGGAGTTGTATCTTTTTTCATTTCTACGTTCGCCATAGCAATTCGACAAGCCGAAAAAAAAAAAAGATAAATTTTTTTTTTTTTTAAATGAACCCACGTCCCACTCGTTACCGTCTGTCTGGCCGCACGTTCGCCTGAGGGCCCCCTTGCGGTCGCCTTGTGGGCACCTTGAGGCTACCTTGCAGCTGCCTTAAATTCTATGGCCGCCGCAGGGACCACTTCAGGTCACCGTGCGACATCAAATCAAAGACCCCACGTTTTTGGTCTCCCCAGTTTCTAAATACGCCATGCGGCTCCCCGAAAAATAAAAACATGGCAACCCCATGTTTTCGGTCTCCACAATTTCTAAATACGCCGGGCAGCTCCCCAAAAAATAAAAACATACGTGACTGCTACATTGTGTGACCGTGGAAATAATGCGGCCGCCGTATAATTGCTAGTGGCCATAGATTTTGGAGACCCCACGGCCACTGTGGCAAATGTGACTTGGGCCTAACCGTTACACACGTATGTATGTATGTATGTATGTATGTATGTATGTATGTATGTATGTATGTATGTATATATATATATATATATTGTTGCGGTTTTCGCGCCCGCCGGCGTGCGACGGCCACGTAACTCGAATCGCGGCACGTCGCCCACCGGACGGACAATCCAGTCGTGACCCTCTCGGACTAACGCCGGGAACCAGTCACGGGTGGACCTTTCGGTCTCACCGCGATCGAGCCAATCAGCCCCCGCGTGGGATAGGGTTGCTCGCCAAATTCGAACTACCTAAGTACCCACGCGGAGGGTAGACCGGGCGATAGCACCTCGCCGCAGGTCGACTTCGGACACGGGCCACTTAAGCGACCCGTTCCGTACTATCAGAATAACCGAGCGGTGTTATCGTCGACCTCGACGGTTCGATTAATTATCGGGCGTATTCAGCCCACTACCAACCCTTTACGTGAAGCAAGATGGGGATTCAATGGAGGAAAAGACGAAGCGAAGCGGGAAACAGTTCAACAATAAAGCACATTTATTCGCGGCACACGGGAAGCACACAAATACAATTCCACCAAATGCACACAAAAAAAGAAAACACAATTCCATTTACACAAAAAGCAAACATAAAAGTGAAAACACAGTGCAGAGCTAATACCGACTACCGAGCACACGGCAACACTTATACAATTCTACTTCACAGACGGCGCCGACAACACATACCCAAAACCAAGGAAAAGAAATACCCTCAAGAATGAGGCAGGCCTGAGGCCGAGACCGGGTCGGGCCTACCCGTCTGGTGATGAGACGCGGAGCGGCGATGGCCCCGCAACCCGCGGGCCTCGTGGACGGTATCTAGTAGGGGGTGGGAACGGGGCCCCCTTGGTCGCACTATCTCAGCGCGGGGGGAAACAGGAGGGGGTTGCTGATGCTCGGGGTATAGAGGATCTTTATTATCCCTGGTGTGCGTCTCCACCTCGGCCAGGTCGCGCTGCCGGCCTCCCTCGGGCGTGCAGCTCCTGGCACCGACGCGAGCACCCCCTCGTCCGACTCTCTTCAGCTTCTCCAGCCACTGCAGGCTTCGGGCTCCAGACTTCCACACTCGTCCCCTCCGTTCCGACTCCTTCTCGTTCTCGTTCTCCTTTTCGTTCTCGTTCTCCCCCTCGTTCTCGTTCTCCTTCTCCGTTCTCGTTCTCCTTTTTCGTTCTCGTTCTCGTTCTCGTTTTCCTTTTTTGACTGACGAACACCGTCCTTTTATCCCCCCGTAACTTCGCCTTTGACCCCCTCCCTTTGACCTTTCACCTCGCTCCCCATTGGCCCGAGAAAAAGTGGGCGTGAAGGCTTTTTGATCCACAAATTTGCATATATCGATCGCCCTGGGGGCGGGGCCAATTCGCCCCTCGCTCACCGATTGGACGGCAAAAAGTGGGCGTGTGTCGTTTTTGATCCGTTTTTGAAGCACAAAATCCGTGATTTTGTACACGCTGTTCAACGTGCGCCCTCTGCACGAGTCCAACACCGGTACCCACAGCGGGGCAAGAACGGTGGCGATGCTACGGTTGCGAGGTGTGACAGGAAGGTCGTGGCGGTTGTGGTGAAGCGGTGTTGTGGTTGGTGGTTGATGTTGTGGTTGTGGTGATGGCGGTTGGTCCAAAATAAAGATAGTAAAAGAAAAACGGCTATCCTGAAGAGTCGCAGCTCGCATAAATGACATGTATTCCCACTAGACAACGGGTTCGGGCCTAACTACACATGTACTTACCGAGATACCTCACCTAAGGGACCTGAATGGTGGTTTGCGAATCTGGTAACCACAACACTACCCCCTTCCCTTTTTACAGACTCGTCCCGAGTCGTCAAATTTTCGTGTGCCATCATGTGTAGTTTTCCCCTAGTACATTTTACCTACGGATCCCTGAGTGCGACATTCATGGTATTCGTGTCCCCAAAATAAATAACCTGAGGGCTGCGTAACTACCTAAACAAACTCACTCACACGGACGACTTAAATAAAATTGCCGGCGCTAAGACATACATGCCGGGGGCGCACTCATATTTACAGTACATCTTACCTTAACTTACAAATTTTACACTAAACCATGGCCCAGGATCATTGACTCTGCAAAAAGAAAGCAGTTAGCAGGGAGCCAGGCTGCCCGCATGCAGTCTCTGGCTCAAACAATGCAGGTGACAGGGAACGTGGCTGGCTGCTCACACGCAGTCCAAGGCCTTCCCTTTTGAACTGAACGCAGTGAACCACAACGGTGCATGGGCCGCACAACGCAGTCTCCGTGCCAGCTCAAGTGGCACACGCAATGAACACAACGAATGGATGCATGAACGGTTTGAACTGAATGCAGTGAACGCAAACACGGTGCACGGGCCGCCACTGCAGGCCCGTGTTGTAGCTGCCAACAGGGCAGTTCTCGCAGCTTGCAAACTGTTGCCTTGCGGATCCTGGCGCACATGGAAATGAACAGGGGGGGGGGCAAAGCAAAAATTGAACGGGGCTGGTGAACGTGGGCAGTGGGCATGGCATGGCAAAGGCAGCAGGCAAACACAGCCCGCAGAAGAAGGCCGCTGCAGGCAAACTCAGCCCGCAGAACCAGGCCGGCACAGGCCTCGAAGAAAAACAGCCAGCAGATGAACTGGCCGGCACAGGCCTTGCAGTAACACAGCCAGCAGATGAAGCTGGCCAGCTTTTGCCGTCAGTGGAAGTTGGTGGAGGGAGTGCGGTGGTGCTGGCCACTTGGAAGGCTGGCTCGGACCTACCTACCTGTCTCCCTCCCACCTATCGCCTTTGCCTGTCACTGTACATACCCACTCCCTTAATTTGTCAAACCCCAATTTAGCCCCAACTTATTTTTTTGTTGTTTTTATTTTTACTCCCCCACTATAAATCGTCCCCTAACCCCCTTTATCGTCCTTGTTCGGCTAACCTATCCTGTCACCTAGCCTACTCCCAACCCCTACGTTCCCTTCCCGGAGGGGAATAAGGGAGAGCTAACGTCCTGTGTCGAGGCCCAACTCAAGCCTCAGAATGGCCTCCCCAGAGTTCGGCGATCTTAACACCAAGTGGGTCCAGCGGCCCACAACGACAGCGAGGGGATGGATGGTGCGGAGGGGTACATCTCCTAATCTACCCTAACCATTAACTCTTAAACTACCCCGGGGCTTTCAACAAGCGCCTCTCGCTTAAACTATTGGTTTTATAAACCCAGATTCCCGTCGCCTGTGTTGGTGTCCTTACAATTTCGGGCCTCGCCCCCCAATTTTCTCTCCGTGCCCTCACACGGTCTCCTGGCTGGGACACGTGGCTCCCTTTGGCAGGCACGACCCTCTGCCGAATCTCCCGCTATGGCACCCCCGGGCACTACACTGCCTCCGAGCCTACCAGCTCCGTAACACCGGGGAGTGCCCCCCATGGCACCTCCCCTGAAACGCACACGTGGCAGGCCGGCCTCCCGGGCCCCTTTCCGAGGGTCACCCGTGCCCACAACACTGCCCACGCGGCTAATGGCGCCCCGGGCCCCCGCACCAAGCAGGCGCACCCGTGCCCACTACTCTATCCCGGCCCCCCCATGGGCCCATGGCCTACCGCGGCCGACTAGCCTGGTGCCCGGGGTACCCACTCAGTGATACTCACCTTTCGCAGCCACGCTCCCAAGCCCGTCAACAGGGCTCCTGCACCCCTCCAAATGGGTCTCGAGCCTACTTTCCCACCAACAGCAAAACGACCTCCATTTTTCAATTTGACTAACCCAGCTAACTCACTTTACTCTGACCCCGGGGTCCCTTGGGCGGGAGTCACTCCTCCCCCCAATCACTCATCGCACCATGCATTCCCCATTCGCTCCATACACACAGACCCGCTGGCCTCACTCACTCACCAAGTACTCACCTCACAACTCACCAACAACTCTTCAACACACACACCGCTGAACTCTGCCATCCTCCTAACTACCTCCCCTAACTAACTCGTGCTCCCACGTCGTCCCTTACACTAAAGCACGTTCCATTTAACCTACGTAGCTAAACTACGTCCCCTCTACACATTCACAAGTCTGTCACTGTCTCCTAACTAATCCCATTTTATTTCCCAACCTAAATCTGGCTACAATCCCTCTAACTAATCCATTCCACGGACTCCATGAGGACTTACCCCTGCCCCATGAAGTCGGTCTAGCTAAGCTAACCCTTCCCCCTAACTAGTTTCCATCCTGTGCCCAGGTAAGGGGGTCTTTCACCCCTTGCCCAGGAATCCTGTACACCCGAAAGTGAGGCTTGCTTTTTTTTTTTTTTTTTTTTTTCATGCGCAGCACCTGCGCGGCAACTCAGAGCTCGCGCACTTTGCACCTGTCCGTGACGTCATGCAGCTGCACGTGTTCCTCGTCCCTCCTTGGACGGTGCCATCCGGCAGAGATACCCCTCCTGCCGGATTCCAACCACACGTGCAGCCATGACGTCACCGTGCGCAAAAAAAAAACACAAGCCCCACGTCTCGAGGGGTTTCCCACGCGAACACATGTGCTTTGCCCGTTGGAGCTGAACACACACGATCGCGTGGAGAACCCGTCCGGTGCAAATCCATTTACCTGCCTAAACTTTGTCCGTCCGCGGGATCGGCAAGTCCACCGCGTGCGTTTCCGGACCGGGACTTCACTCTCGCAAGCGAGCACGTGGTGGTCTCGTGCGTTGCACAGCACGAACCGCGTGCTCACTGCTGGGTGAACCAGGCACGGTCCTCGAAACAACTACAGCCGCTACTCGGCTTTCTCTCCTCTGTCGCCGTCTCTGTCGCCATTCAACCCACGCACACCTGCGTGTTACGACGCACACAGTCCACTCCATCACATTCACACCGGGAGATGCGGCTGCGTGCTCCCGCATGCCAACCGACATCTCCCTCACATACGGCTCTCTTACACACACGGTCTCCCTGGCACACAGCGACCTTGCACACGGCCGTTCACTCACGCGTGCGGGGGCACTCACCCGCGGTGCCTCACTCGCACTCCGTGCCTCTTCCACACACGCGAGGGCACTCACCCGCGGTACCTCACTCATACACACGGCGACACTCACACACGCGGTCTCTTCCACACACGGTGCCTCACCCACACACGCGGGGGCACTAACCCGCGGTGCCTCACTCACACTCCGTGCCTCATCCACACACGCGGGGGCACTAACCCGCGGTGCCTCATCCACACTCGCGGGGGCACTCACCCGCGGTGCCTCACCCACACTCCGTGCCTCATCCACACACGGTTCCTCACCCACACACGCGGGGGCACTAACCCGCGGTGCCTCATCCACACTGGCCGTTTCACTCACACACACGGCCTCTTCCACACACGGTGCCTCATCCACACACGGCGTGCTGGGAAGCACGTACTCCGGCACCATCGCCACCACACCAATCACACACGGGGTCGCTTCCACACACGGGGACGCACTCACACCTTGCACCACACACACAGGGACAACCACACTGGGGATTCGTGTCCCCACAAGGGTCTCCGGGGCCTCTACACCCCCAAGCTCTCCGTGCACCCGTCCACAGCACCCGTCCCCTCAACCTCGCAAAGCACGACCGAACTCACCTGGTCGTGACTCACCTCAAGGGGGAATACTCCCTCCCCTCGTTCCTGGAGGAGGCCATCCAGGTGCTCGCACCGGGTCCCTGCACGCTCCGCGAGCTCACCCCCATTATCCTCCACTACCTCCGTGTGTGTGTGCGCGTCACTTACCCCGTCTTCCTCGTGTAGTCTTTCCTCTATTTTTTCTATCTCCCGTGTCTCTGCCAACTCTTCCCCCTTTACCTCCCTTGTCTCAACTATTATTTCCTTTGTCACGGCCTTCATGCCCGCCTGCAGGCATCGGCCCATGTTCTGCGTCTCACCCCGGAACTTTTTCATCTCTTCCCTCATTTGCTGTGTATTCGCATCCATCGTCGTTTTCACTTCATTCATTTGCTTGTTCATTTCGTTTTTCATTTCATTTGTATTTGTATCCATCTTCGTTTTCACTTCATTCATTTGTTTGTTCATTGCCGCCAGCATGGCGCATAGCTGGGCCATGTTGGATGCACTCAGCTGAGCCGTTTCGGCAAGGGTTGGGGAAGGGTCTTGGTGGAGAGGGGGGGGGGAGGTGCCATACACCGCGGCCGCTGCCGCACCCACCTCGGGCCCTGGGTTCAGTTGGGCGAGTCCGTGTTCCTGCACAATCAACATTTCCTGCACGGGGATTCCATCCTGGACCATGGATTCTACATTACTATTACACATACCTAATCCACCCGGCACCCGCTCGCCTTGAGACGCCATCTTGCTTCTCGTGAAGGGTTAATTTGAATCGCTCGTAATTTGGAGGGAATCGGGGGTCGCTTCTCTCACCCCTGGACCGATTCCCGTGAATTTAGCCGGAGACAGGAGAGCCCGTTTTCCTGTTCTCCGATACCAGTGCCGAGAGGAGGGCGATGAATTTGTATCCCACTCCTGACACCAGTGTTGCGGTTTTCGCGCCCGCCGGCGTGCGACGGCCACGTAACTCGAATCGCGGCACGTCGCCCACCGGACGGACAATCCAGTCGTGACCCTCTCGGACTAACGCCGGGAACCAGTCACGGGTGGACCTTTCGGTCTCACCGCGATCGAGCCAATCAGCCCCCGCGTGGGATAGGGTTGCTCGCCAAATTCGAACTACCTAAGTACCCACGCGGAGGGTAGACTGGGCGATCGCACCTCGCCGCAGGTCGACTTCGGACACGGGCCACTTAAGCGACCCGTTCCGTACTATCAGAATAACCGAGCGGTGTTATCGTCGACCTCGACGGTTCGATTAATTATCGGGCGTATTCAGCCCACTACCAACCCTTTACGTGAAGCAAGATGGGGATTCAATGGAGGAAAAGACGAAGCGAAGCGGGAAACAGTTCAACAATAAAGCACATTTATTCGCGGCACACGGGAAGCACACAAATACAATTCCACCAAATGCACACAAAAAAAAGAAAACACAATTCCATTTACACAAAAAGCAAACATAAAAGTGAAAACACAGTGCAGAGCTAATACCGACTACCGAGCACACGGCAACACTTATACAATTCTACTTCACAGACGGCGCCGACAACACATACCCAAAACCAAGGAAAAGAAATACCCTCAAGAATGAGGCAGGCCTGAGGCCGAGACCGGGTCGGGCCTACCCGTCTGGTGATGAGACGCGGAGCGGCGATGGCCCCGCAACCCGCGGGCCTCGTGGACGGTATCTAGTAGGGGGTGGGAACGGGGCCCCCTTGGTCGCACTATCTCAGCGCGGGGGGAAACAGGAGGGGGTTGCTGATGCTCGGGGTATAGAGGATCTTTATTATCCCTGGTGTGCGTCTCCACCTCGGCCAGGTCGCGCTGCCGGCCTCCCTCGGGCATGCAGCTCCTGGCACCGACGCGAGCACCCCCTCGTCCGACTCTCTTCAGCTTCTCCAGCCACTGCAGGCTTCGGGCTCCAGACTTCCACACTCGTCCCCTCCGTTCCGACTCCTTCTCGTTCTCGTTCTCCTTTTCGTTCTCGTTCTCCCCCTCGTTCTCGTTCTCCTTCTCCGTTCTCGTTCTCCTTTTTCGTTCTCGTTCTCGTTCTCGTTTTCCTTTTTTGACTGACGAACACCGTCCTTTTATCCCCCCGTAACTTCGCCTTTGACCCCCTCCCTTTGACCTTTCACCTCGCTCCCCATTGGCCCGAGAAAAAGTGGGCGTGAAGGCTTTTTGATCCACAAATTTGCATATATCGATCGCCCTGGGGGCGGGGCCAATTCGCCCCTCGCTCACCGATTGGACGGCAAAAAGTGGGCGTGTGTCGTTTTTGATCCGTTTTTGAAGCACAAAATCCGTGATTTTGTACACGCTGTTCAACGTGCGCCCTCTGCACGAGTCCAACACCGGTACCCACAGCGGGGCAAGAACGGTGGCGATGCTACGGTTGCGAGGTGTGACGGGAAGGTCGTGGCGGTTGTGGTGAAGCGGTGTTGTGGTTGGTGGTTGATGTTGTGGTTGTGGTGATGGCGGTTGGTCCAAAATAAAGATAGTAAAAGAAAAACGGCTATCCTGAAGAGTCGCAGCTCGCATAAATGACATGTATTCCCACTAGACAACGGGTTCGGGCCTAACTACACATGTACTTACCGAGATACCTCACCTAAGGGACCTGAATGGTGGTTTGCGAATCTGGTAACCACAACAATATATATATATATATATATATATATATATATATATATATATATATATATATATATATATATATATATATATATATATATATATATATATATACATATATATATATATATATATATATACACAAAGTAGACTGGGCAGAAGTAGTCACCATCGGGACCGAGAAAAAAGTGACGACTTACGCGTATGCGAACATTCATGATGACTGTGGGGTGAAGGATGAAGTAGCGCGTGGCCTAGACACATATGTGTGAGAGCCGGCTATTGTAACAAAAGGAAAACACAATCCTCGGGGCATAGGTGGGGGTTCATTGGTGAGTTGGAAAGTGGTCAAGCAAAGATGGAATTCATGAATCAGTTTATCAAAAGTAAAGATAATGAACAACTGTAAGACAACTCATATACCATCCATGATGGTATGGTGACAAATTACATGACACCCAGTCATCGTGGTGATGATTACCACTCAATGCCGATGTGCAAGTGAGTGCGGAAATGTACAAAACAGGTCAATATAAAACCATGATCGGACTTCAACCCGAAGCTCGATCGATCCTTTACTCCTTCGCGAAGTAATCCGGTATGTTTGACTGCCTCAAACTCTTGGGCATCTGGTGCATGAGAAAGGACTCAAACCGGTCATTGTATTCCATGATGTCGTCTGGGCAATCCTCCACGTCACACGGATCTTCGCCTGCTTATCACCATGATGGGATTGACCAACGAACCCCAGAGACTTTTCTGGCAGCATCTGCCAGAAAAGCCCAGTCTCATCGGCATTGTACACGTCCTGAGGCTGATACCTTTCCAAGATGTCTTTCAATTTGCCATCCTTCCAGTTTGCCTCGCAAAACTGGATAAAGTCGTATTTTTCTTGGTAGGTTTTAGTTGTAAGCTTACGCTTAGTCGCCATTGTCCTGCATGCAGTGCAATCAACGTGTGTACGCAGTTATAAATAGCCTATGACTGGCGGTGTAAACCAATGAGCGAGCATCACGATTCCATGAAATTGGGCTTCTCACGAGGCAGCAGTTCCATGTGACGAGTTAGGAGTGGTAATTTACTTGAGTTTCCATTACGCGGGAACGGACAACATCTGACAACTTTGACGAAGTGACGACCCTTTATTCAAAGGGATTTAACATGAGATAAATTCGGGACTTTTTGACGCTGCCGACTGAGGCGAAGTGACGAGTTACACGCTGCCGACTTACGCCTAGTCTACTGCATATTGTTACGGTTGTGGAAATTCACAGATCACCATTCAGGTTCCCCGAAGATCAGTTGTGTCGATAAGTGTGTGTCCAGATTAGATTTGCCCACCGATGTCTAACGGGAATTATTTGCGAGCCGGGCTGTGCATCTTTGAGTTAGCCGTTATTCTTTTGCTATATTTATTTTAAAACAAACAACATCTCCTCACCACCTTCGCCACAACTGCCAACATATCCTCACCACCTTCGCCACAACCGCCAGCATCTCCACGGCACCGCCATCGGCGTCCACGAACGAGCGGCATCTCAGCCGCCAAACACAACGGCTCCCTCGTTGGAGCGAAAGCTGGTGATTTCTACCACGTCCGCGTCTGACGGCAAGATTGGATCAGAATGACAAAAGGGAGCCAGCGGGGGGTGAAGGGTCGGAGGTGAAAGACCAAACACCACCCCCGAACCCAATAAAAGGCTGGGCTGAAACGCCGAGAAACCAGTTGAGGGGGGTCTGGAGTTCGGAGTACGGAGTGGAGCTCGGTCGTTGGAGTTTGGAGCCTGGAGTCCAGTCAAGCATGCAGTGCCGTGCAGAGTTGTGGGTCGGTGGAGGCGGCAGCGAAGATGCCAGCCAGAGAGAGGTCGCCAGCCAGCGACATAACGGTCCGAGGTGATTGGGCCCCGGGACGGTCCGAGCGACGCTGAGGAGTGAGGGGCTCTTAAGAAAGCATTAACTCCAAAAGAGCAAGGCCCGTTCGCTCCTCTGAGGCGTCGTCGGCCAGGCCCAATCAACCTGGCTGCACGGCAAGGCCTGGACCAACCGAGCCGCCATTACACCAGCTGCCGTGTTGACGACGAGACATCGAGGGTCATCCAGCGAGTCACCAAGAGGGTGGCAGGTAACCTACACGGTCTCGCGGAGCTCCTTCAGTCTTCCAAGCTCCGAGGAACATTAAAGGCCTACGGGCGCTGTTCTCCCTTTTCTTTTCTGGGGTTTTTGCATGGAAGTCTGTGGCGCCTTGTCCAATAAGTAAAATTGTTGTTAAGTGCATGTATGTAATAGATAGACAACGGCTGTGTCTTTTTGCTCGTGTCTTGTCCCTTACCCCCATTCATTGCATACGTGCCTGCATTGGAAATAAATGTCCGCATTATTTGAATATTCACCTGCTCGTTGCGTCCCTTCCTCCATTGAACTGTCATAATTGCTTTCAGAATAAACATCTGGTTATTAATAGCCGATAAGATAATCGGGTCCAACGGTGCTTGGCGATAATAAACCGCTCAGCAATCGCAGACGGAAAGAGCTGCTTAAAGCGGCTCGTTTCCGAGCAAGTCCCGTTGAGGTACAACCTCTCGGTAGTCTGTCCGCACGAATAATTAGGTAAATCGACAAGTCGGCGATCAACCCTGTAGCATTGACAAGGCAGAGCATTGACAAGGTTGTGGTGTAGTTAAAAACACATCCGTAGCTGCATTTCGGCGTTGATCTGAAAGCTGCGACTGGATTGCCATGGCCGGTGGGCGTGCGGCCGCAATCGGGATAAAGGCGGCTGTCCGCACACCGGAGTGAATCCACAACAATATATATATATATATATATATATATATATATATATATATATATATATATATACATATATACATATATACATATATACATATATATATATATATATATATATATATATACATATATACATATATACATATATACACACACACACACACACACACACACACACACACACACACACACACACACACACACACACACACACACACACACACACACACACACACACACACACACACACACACACACACACACACGCACACACACACACGCACACACTGTATTTTGGGTCCTCGGGGATTTTGGGTTTTCAGTGACTTTTGGATCTTGGGAAACTAATGTTCAAACAGAACGTGATTAATAGGCATACAGACTTCATGAACTGCTTCACGGCTTGACAGCCTCACGGCTGAACCGCCTCAGTGATAGTGCTTTTCATATGTATGTTTATATATATTGTTGCTGATTCGCGCCCGCCGGCGTGCGAACGGCCACGTAACTCGAATCGCGGCACGTCGCCCACCGGACGGACAATCCCGTCGTGACCCTCTCGGACTAACGCCGGGAACTAGTCACAGGTGGGCCTTTCGGCCTCACCACGATCGTGCTAATCGGCCCCCCGCGTGGGATAGGGTTGCTCGCCAAATTCGACCTACCTAAGTACCCACACGGAGGGTAGACCGGGCGATCGCACCTCGCCGCAGGTCGACTTCGGACACGGGCCACTTTAAGCGACCCGTTCCGTACTATCTAAATATATCGGATATATCGGGATAACCGAGCGGTGTTATCGTCAACCTGGACGGTTCGATTAATTATCGGGCGTTTTAGCCCACGACCAACCCTTTACGTGAAGTAAGATGGAGATTCAATAAAGGAAAAGACGAAGCGAAACGGGAAAACAGTTCAACATAAAGCACATTTATTTCGCGATGAACGGAAAGCACACATATACAATTACACCAAAAGCAAATGTAAAAGAAGAAGAAACACAATAATACACAAAAAGCAAATGTAAAAGTGAGACACAATGCAGAGCTAACCGACTACCGAGCACACGGCAACACTTATACAGTTTTACTTCACAGACGGCGCCGACAACACATATACTCAAAGCAAAAGAAAAGGACCACCCTCAAGGATGATGGGGGCAGACGGGCCTGGGGCCGAGACCGCGTCGGGCCTACCCGTCTGATGAGCCGCAAAATGGCGGTGGCGCTCCGACTCCGCAGGCCTCGCGGACAGTGTCTGGAATGGGGTGGGAACGGGGCCCCCTTCTCGCACTATCTCAGCGCGGGGGGGAAACAGGAGGGGGTTGTTGATGCTCGGGGGAAGGAGGATATCTCCCTGGCTCGGGTCCCGCGACGAGCGTCTCCACCACGACCTCGGTCGCGTTCCCGGCCTCTCCTCTCCGCAGCTCCCCGACTCTGACACGAGCTCCCCCTCGACTGCCTTCGCTGCCGCCACCTCTCCAACTCTCCACAGCTCCGTCCAACTGCCTTCTCCGACTCCTCTCTTGACTGGCTCTTCCCAACTCAACTCCGAACTGAACTTGACTGACTACTACTGCTTCTTCTTCCCAACTCAACTTGACTCGTTCCAACTCCACTTGACTGACTCCTACTACTTCTTCCCAACTCAACTCGGCTCGTTCCAACTCCACTTGACTTTACTACGAGCGAACGCGGCCCTTTATAGCCCCCGTGGCCTCGCTCCTTCACCTTCGACCCTTTACCTCTGGCTGGCTCCCCATTGGACAGAAGAAAAGTGGGCGTGAATGCTTTTTGATCCATGAATTTGCATATAGCGATATTACTCCGACGCACCTGGAGGCGGGGCCAAATCGCCCCATGCTCGCTGATAGGACGGAACAGAAGTGGGCGTGAGTCGTTTTTGATCCGATTGCTTCGGAAAGGCTGGTGCCTTTGCACCCGCTGCTCGGTGCGCGCCCTGCACGAGTCCAGTATCGGTACCCACAAGCGGCGCGGGAAGGCGGTGATGCGATGGTTGCGAGGGCGAGTTGTGACGGCAAAGGTAGTGGCTGTTGTTGTGAAGCGACGTTGCGGTTGGTGGTTGTTGTGTGATGGCTGTTGAGACGTGGTTGGTGGTGGTTGTGATGGTAGTAATGGCGGCTGGTCCAAAATAAAGATAGTAAAAGAAAAACGGCTATCTAGAGGGGTCGCAGCCCGAATGAATGACATTTATTCCCTCTAAACAACGGGTTTGGGCCTAACTACACATATATCTCACCTAAGGGACCTGAATGGTGGTTTGCGACTTTCGTCAACCACAACACTACCCCCTCCCCTTTTTACAGACTCGTCCCGAGTCGTCAAATTTTCGTGTGCCATCATGTGTAGTTTTCCCCTAGTACATTTTACCTACGGATCCCTGAGTGCGACATTCATGGTATTCGTGTCCCCAAAATAAATAACCTGAGGGCTGAGTAACTACCTAAACAAACTCACTCACACGGACGACTTAAATAAAATTGCCGGCGCTAAGACAGACATGCCGGGGGCGCACTCATATGTACAGTACATCTTAACCTTAACTTACAAATTTTACACTAAACCATGGCCCAGGATCAATGAACTCTGCAAAAAGAAAGCAGTTAGCAGGGAGCCAGGCTGCCTGCATGCAGTCTCTGGCTCAAACAATGCAGGTGACAGGGAACATGGCCGGCTGCTCACACGCAGTCCAAGGCCTTCCCTTTTGAAACTGAACGCAGTGAAAAACGGTGCATGGGCTGCACAAACGCAGTCTCCGTGCCAGCTCAAGTGGCACACGCAATGAACACAACGAATGGATGGATGAATGGATGGACGCAAACACGGTGCACGGGCCGCCACTGCAGGCCCGTGTTGTAGCTGCCAACAGGGCAGTTCTCGCAGCTTGCAAACGGTTGCTTTCTGATCCTGGCGCACATGGCAATGAACAAGGGGGGGGGGGGGCAAAGCAAAATTGAACGGGGCTGGTGAACAGGGGCAGTGGGCATGGCATGGCAAAGGTGAGCAGGCAACCACAGCCTGCAGAAGAAGGCCGCTGCAGGCAAACACAGCCGGCAGATGAACTGGCCGGCACAGTCCTTGAAGAAAAACAGCCAGCCGGCAGATGAAGTGGGCCAGCACAGCCCTGCAGCAACACAGCCAGCAGATGAAGTGGCCGGCACAGGCCTTGAAGCAAAACAACAGCTGCCGATGAAGTGGGCCAGCCTTCGCCGTTCAGTGGAGGTTGGTGGAGGGAGTGCGGTGGTGCTGGCTACTCGGAAGGCGGGCTCGGACCTACCCTACGGTCTCCCTCCCAACCTATCGCCTTTGCCTGTCATTGTCTATACCCACTCCCTTAATTTTTCAAACCCCAATTTAGCCCCAACTTATTTTTTTTATTTTTACTTCCCCACTATAAATCGTCCCCTAACCCCCTGTACTGTCCTTGTTCGGCGAACCTATCCTGTCACCTAGCCTACTCCCAACCCCTACGTTCCCTTCCCGGAGGGGAATAAGGGAGAGCTAACGTCCTGTGTCGAGGCCCAATTCAAGCCTCAGGATGGCCTCCCCAGAGTTCAGCGATCTATAACCAAAGTGGGTCCAGCGGCCCACAACGACAGCGAGGGGATGGATGGTGCGGAGGGGTACATCTCCTAATCTACCCTAACCATTTAACTGTTAAACTACCCGGGGCTTTCAACAAGCGCCTCTCGCTTAAACTATTGGTTCTAACAACCCAGATTCCCGTCGCCTGTGTTGGTGTCCCCACAATTTCGGGCCTCGCCCCCCAATTTTCTCTCCGTGCCCTCACACGGTCTCATGGCTGGGACACGTGGCTCCCTTTGGCAGGCACGACCCTCTGCCGAATCTCCCGCTATGGCACACCCGGGCACTACACTGCCTCCAAGCCTACCAGCTCCCTAAACACCGGGGAGTGCCCCCCATGGCACCTCCCCTGAAACGCACACGTGGCAGGCTGGCTTCCCAGGCCCCTTTCCGAGGGTCACCCGTGCCCACAACACTGCCCACGCGGCTAATGGCACCCCGGGCCCCCGCACCAAGCAGGCGCACCCGTGCCCACTACGCTATCCCGGCCCCCCATGGGCCCTTGGCCTACCACGGCCGACTAGCCTGGTGCCCGGGGTACCCACTCAGCGATACTCACTTTTCGCAGCCACGCTCCCAGCCCGTCAACAGGGCTCCTGCACCCCTCCAAACGGGTTTCGAGCCTACATTCACACCAACAGCAAAACAACCTCCATTTTTGTTAATTTGACTAACCCAGCTAACTCACTCTACACTGACCCCGGGGTCCGTTGGACGGGAGTCACTCCTCCTCCCAATCACTCATCGCACCATGCATTCCCCATTCACTCCACACACACAGACCCGCTGGCCTCACTCACTCACTCACCAAGCACATGCTTCCACTTCACTCACCAACAACTCTTCAACACACTCACCGCTGAACTCTGCCATCCTTCTAACTACATCCCCTAACTAACTCGTGCTCCCACGTCGTCCCTTACACTAAAGCACGTTCCTTTTAACACTACGTAGCTAAGCTACGTCCCCACTACACATTCACAGGTCTGTCACTGTCTCCAAATAAATCATTTTATTTCCCATCCTAAATCTGGCTACAATCCCTCTAACTAATCCATTCCACGGGCTCCATGAGGACTTACCCCTGCCCCATGAAGTCGGTCTAACTAAGCTAACCCTTCCCCCTAACTAGTTTCCATCCTGTGCCCTGGTCAAGGGGGTCTTCCACCCCTTGCCCAGGAATCCTGTGCACCCGAAAGTGAGGCTTGCTTTTTTTTTTTTTTTTTTTCTTCACATGCACAGCACCAGCGCGGCAACTCACAGCTCGCGCACTTTGCACCTGCCAGTGACGTCATGCAGCTGCACGTGTACCTCGTCCCTCCTTGGACAGTACCATCCGGCAGGGATACTCCTCCTGCCGGATTCCAACCCCGCGTGCAGCCATGACGTCACCGTGCGCATAAAAAAAACACAAGCCCCACGTCTCGAGGGGTTCCCCACACGAACACATGTGCTCTGCCCGTTGGAGCTTAACACACACGATCGCGTGGAGAACCCGTCCGGTCCAAATCCATAATCCTGCCTAAGCTTTGTCCGTCCGCGGGATCGGCAAATCCACCGCTGGCGTTTCCGGACCGGGACTTCACTCTCGCAAGCGAGCACGTGGGGGCCTCGTGCGTTGCACAGCACGGACCTCGTGCTCACTGCTGGGTGAACCCGGCACGGTCCCCGAAACAACTACAGCCGCTACTCGGCTTTCTTTCCTCTGTCGCAGTCTCCGTCTCCATTCCACACACGCACTCCCGCGTGTTACGACGCTCATACACCATTCCATTACATTCACCCCGGGAGACGCGGCTGCATGTTCACACATGCCGACCGACATCTCCCTCACACACAGCGACCTTGCACACGCTGTCTCTCTTACACTCGGCCGCTCACTCACGCATGCCATTTCCCTCACACTACCCATACCACTCACACGTGGTGCTCCATTCATACTGGCCGTTTCACTCACGCATGCCACCTCCCTCGCACACGTGGCTCCACTCACTCGCGGCCTTTCACTCACTCGTGCCATTTCCCTCACACAAACCATACTACTCACACACGCGGGGGCACTCATCCGCGGTGCCTCACTCATACACCGTGCCTCACACACACGGTGCCTCATCCACACACAGCGTGCTGGGAAGCACGCCCTCCTGCACACTTACCACCACACCACTCGCACACGGGGTCTTTGTCACCCACCCGGTCGCTCTCACACACGCCCTTGGACCCGCGCTATGCGTGCGTTGCAGCACGCATTTCGCCACACTCGTGAACACACACCGGGACAACCACACTGGGGATTCGTGTCCCCACAAGGGTCTGCGGGGCCTCTATACCCCCCATGCTCGGCGTGCACCTGTCCACAGCACTCCTCCCCTCGACCTCGAAAGCACGACCGAACCCACATGGTCGTGACTCGCCTCAAGGGGGCATACTCCCTCCCCTCGTTCCTGGAGGAGGCTATCCCGCTGCTCGCACCGGGTCCCTACACGCTCCGCGAGCTCACCCTCACTATCCTCCACTACCTCCGTGTGTGTGTACGTCTCTAGCCTTGTCATTATCATGCAGTCTCTCCTCTATTTTTTCTGTCTCCCGTGTCTCTATACATTTATAAGTTTCTGTTGTCCCCTCCTGACTATTAGTCTCTGCTTCTTTCTGGTGTCTTTCCCTTATCTTTATGTCGGTCAACCTTGCTTTCTCCTTAAGTCGCTCCCGTCCTTCCCTGTTTTTCACTCCTTGCTCTTTCACGATCTCCGCGTACCTCATCCTTGCTTTCCGTATTAATTGTTCTTTTCTCTCCCTCCCAATTACTTTCACCTCGTCTCTTGTCTCCCGAATTATTTTTTCCTTACCCGCCTCCACCGCGGGCCCGACAGCCGTTGCACTCCCTCCCAGCTCGTTCGCTCCCACACGTGGAGCCGCCATTTTGAGCTCCCCGGTTACTGCCTTCATGCCCGCCTGCAGGCTTCAGCCCATGCTCTGCGTCTCACCCCGCAGCTCTTTCATTTCGAGTGCGTTTGTTTCCATTTTCGTTTTCATTTCGTTCATGCCTTTTATTTCGTTTTTCATTTCATTTGTGTTTGTATCCATCCTCGCTGTCATTGCCGCCAGCATGGCGCATAGCTGGGCCATGTCGGGTGCGCTTGGGTGAGCCGATTCGGCCAGGATCGGGGGGTTTTGGTGGAGAGGGGGAGGGGAGGCATCATACACCGCGGCCGCCGCCGCACCTATTTCGGGCTCTGGGTTCAGTTGGGCGAGTTTGTGTTCCTGCACAACCAACACTCCCTGCACGGGGTTTTCATCCTGGACCATGGATTCTACACATTCTACATCCATTTCTAATACCCCCGGCTCCCGCTCGCCTTGAGACGCCATCTTATTTCTCGTAAAGGGTTAATTTAGCTCGCTCGTAATTTGGAGGGAATCGGGGGTCGCTCCTCTCACCCCTGGACCGATTCCCGTGAATTTAGCTGGAGACAGGAGAGCCCGTTTTCCCGCTCTCCGATACCAGTGCCGCGAGGAGGGCGATGAGTTTATATCCCACTCCTGACACCAGTGTTGCTGATTCGCGCCCGCCGGCGTGCGAACGGCCACGTAACTCGAATCGCGGCACGTCGCCCACCGGACGGACAATCCCGTCGTGACCCTCTCGGACCAACGCCGGGAACTAGTCACGGGTGGGCCTTTCGGCCTCACCACGATCGTGCCAATCGGCCCCCCGCGTGGGATAGGGTTGCTCGCCAAATTCGACCTACCTAAGTACCCACACGGAGGGTAGACCGGGCGATCGCACCTCGCCGCAGGTCGACTTCGGACACGGGCCACTTTAAGCGACCCGTTCCGTACTATCGGGATAACTGAGTGGTGTTATCGTCAACCTGGACGGTTCGATTAATTATCGGGCGTTTTAGCCCACGACCAACCCTTTACGTGAAGTAAGATGGAGATTCAATAAAGGAAAAGACGAAGCGAAACGGGAAAATAGTTCAACATAAAGCACATTTATTTCGCGATGAACGGAAAGCACACATATACAATTACACCAAAAGCAAATGTAAAAGAAGAAGAAACACAATAATACACAAAAAGCAAATGTAAAAGTGAGACACAATGCAGAGCTAACCGACTACCGAGCACACGGCAACACTTATACAGTTTTACTTCACAGACGGCGCCGACAACACATATACTCAAAGCAAAAGAAAAGGACCACCCTCAAGGATGATGGGGGCAGACGGGCCTGGGGCTGAGATCGCGTCGGGCCTACCCGTCTGATGAGCCGCAAAATGGCGGTGGCGCTCCGACTCCGTGGGCCTCGCGGACAGTGTCTGGAATGGGGTGGGAACGGGGCCCCCTTCTCGCACTATCTCAGCGCGGGGGGAAACAGGAGGGTTTGTTGATGCTCGGGGGAAGGAGGATATCTCCCTGGCTCGGGTCCCGCGACGAGCGTCTCCACCACGACCTCGGTCGCGTTACCGGCCTCTCCTCTCCGCAGCTCCCCGACTCTGACACGAGCACCCCCTCGACTGCCTTCGCCGCCGCCACCTCTCCAACTCTCCACAGCTCCGTCCAACTGCCTTCTCCGACTCCTCTCTTGACTGGCTCTTCCCAACTCAACTCCGAACTGAACTTGACTGACTACTACTGCTTCTTCTTCCCAACTCAACTCCGAACTGCTCTTGACTGACTACTATTGCTGCTTCTTCCCAACTCAACTCCGAACTGCTCTTGACTGACTACTATTGCTGCTTCTTCCCAACTCAACTCGGCTGGTTCCAACTCCACTTGACTGACTCCTACTACTTCTTCCCAACTCAACTCGGCTCGTTCCAACTCCACTTGACTGACTCCTACTACTTCTTCCCAACTCAACTCGGCTCGTTCCAACTCCACTTGACTGACTCCTACTACTTCTTCTTCTTCCCAACTCAACTCGGCTCGTTCCAACTCCACTTGACTTTACTTAACTACGAGCGAACGCGGCCCTTTATAGCCCCCGTGGCCTCGCTCCTTCACCTTCGACCCTTTACCTCTGGCTGGCTCCCCATTGGACAGAAGAAAAGTGGGCGTGAATGCTTTTTGATCCATGAATTTGCATATAGCGATATTACTCCGACGCACCTGGAGGCGGGGCCAAATCGCCCCATGCTCGCTGATAGGACGGAACAGAAGTGGGCGTGAGTCGTTTTTGATCCGATTGCTTCGGAAAGGCTGGTGCCTTTGCACCCGCTGCTCGGTGCGCGCCCTGCACGAGTCCAGTATCGGTACCCACAAGCGGCGCGGGAAGGCGGTGATGCGATGGTTGCGAGGGCGAGTTGTGACGGCAAAGGTAGTGGCTGTTGTTGTGAAGCGGCGTTGCGGTTGGTGGTTGTTGTGTGATGGCTGTTGAGACATGGTTGGTGGTGGTTGTGATGGTAGTAATGGCGGCTGGTCCAAAATAAAGATAGTAAAAGAAAAACGGCTATCTAGAGGGGTCGCAGCCCGAATGAATGACATTTATTCCCTCTAAACAACGGGTTTGGGCCTAACTACACATATACTTACAGAGATATCTCACCTAAGGGACCTGAATGGTGGTTTGCGAATTTCGTCAACCACAACAATATTATATATATATATATATATATATATATATATATATATATATATATATATATATATATATATATATACATATACATACATATACACACACACACACACACACGAGGTCCATCTAAAAGGTAATGGGACTGAGCTGGCTGTGTGCTCCACTCACACAACTTGAATGAACGGGTTGCGTCACAGTCTTTCGCAACATTCCAGCAATAGACAGTGGGGAGAACAAGTATTTGATACATTGCCGATTTTGCAGGTTTTTCCACTTACAAAGCACGTAGAGGTCTGTAATTTTTATCATAGGTACACTTCAACTGTGAAAGATGGAATCTAAAACAAAAATCCTGAAAAATCACATTGTATGAATTTTAAATAATTAATTTGCATTTTATTGCATGAAATAAGTATTTGATCACCTACCAACCAGTAAGAATTCCAGCTCTCACAGACCTGTTAGTTTTGTCTTTAAGAAGCCCTCCCATTCTCCACTCATTACATGTATTAACTGCGCCTGTTTGAACTCGTTATCTGCATAAAAGAAAGCTGTCCACACTCAATCAATCAGACTCCAACCTCTCCACTATTGACAAGACCAGAGAGCTGTCTAAGGACATCAGGGACAAAATTGTAGACTTGCACAAGGCTGGGATGGGCTACAGGACAATAGGCAAGCAGCCTGGTGAGAAGGCAACAACTATTGGCGCAATTATTAGAAAATGGAAGAAGTTCAAGATAACAGTCAATCTCCCTCGGTCTGGGGCTCCATGCAAGGATCTCACCTCGTGGAGCCTCAATGATCAGCCGAGAACTACACGGCAGGACCTGGTCAATGACCTGAAGAGAGCTGGGACCACAGTATCAAAGAAAACCATAAGTAACACACTACGCCGTCATGGATTAAAATCCTGCAGTGCACGCAAGGTCCCTCTGCTCAAGCCAGAGCATGTCCATGCCCGTCTGAAGTTTGCCAATGACCATCTGGATGATCCAGAGGAGGAATGGGAGACGGTCATGTGGTCTGATGAGACTAAAATAGAGCTTTTTGCTTTAAACTCCACTCGCCGTGTTTGGAGGAAGAAGAAGGATGAGTACAACCCCAAGAACACCATCCCAACCGTGAAGCATGGAGGTGGAAACATCATTCTTTGGGGATGCTTTTCTGCAAAGGGGACAGGACGACTGCACCGTATTGAGGGGAGGATGGATGGGGCCATGTATCGCGAGATCTTGGCCAACAACCTCCTTCCCTCAACAAGAGCATTGAAGATGGGGCGTGGCTGGGTCTTCCAGCATGACAACGACCTGAAACACACAGCCAAGGCAACTAAGGAGTGGCTCCGTAAGAAGCATCTCAATGTCCTGGAGTGGCCTTGCCAGTCTCCAGACCTGAACCCAATAGAAAATCTTTGGAGGGATCTGAAAGTCTGTATTGCCCAGCGACAGCCCCGAAACCTGAAGGATCTGGAGAATATCTGTATGGAGAAGTGGACCAAAAGCCCTGCTGCAGTCTGTGCAAGCCTGGTTAAGAACTCCAGGAAACATCTGATCTCTGTAATTGCAAACAAAGGTTTCTGTGCCAAATATTAAGTTCTGTTTTTCTGATGTATCAAATACTTATTTCATGCAATAAAATGCAAATTAATTATTTAAAAAATCATACAATGTGATTTTCAGAATTTTTGTTTTGGATTCTGTCTTTCACAGTTGAAGTGTACCTATGATAAAATTACAGACCTCGACGTGCTTTGTAAGTGGGAAAACCTGCAAAATCGGCAGTGTATCAAATACTTGTTCTCCCAACTGTATAATATATATATATATATATATATATATATATATATATATATATATATATATATATATATATATATATGATTGGTGATGGTTGACACGTTGTCTGGTCCGAGTCGTCGCGCTATGAGTCGTGAGCAGATAGCCAATCTGAAGTTTCTTGCCAATATTGGCAAAACACTTTCCGAATCCTTCGCAATGCTGCAGCAAGTCTACGGGGAAGAAACGATGTCACGTACACGTGCATTAGAATGGCACAAGAGGTTAAAAGAGGAACGGGAGGAGGTTGAAGACGATCCACAGTCTGGAAGACCTTCAACAAGCAGAAAGGAGGACAACATCGAGCATGTGAAGCAGATGGTGCAAGCAGATCGTCGACTCAGGGTGTGGATGATTGCTGAGGAACTTTCCATCAACAAGGACACTGTCTGGAGCATCATCACTGAAAATCTTGAAATGCGCAAGGTGTGCGCAAAGATGGTCCCCAAGCTGTTGGCTGAGGACCAGAAACAGCAAAGAGTCACTGTCTGTCAAGACATTATCGAGCACCTCGAGGACGATCCAGACTTACTCGGGAGAGTCATTACTGGCGATTAATCGTGGATATTCGAATACGATCCCGAGACCAAACGGCAGAGTCATCAGTGGAAAAGTCTGGCATCACCAAGACCAAAGAAAGCAAGGATGTCGAAATCGAAGGTCAAGGTGATCGTCCTTCACTTCCACTTCGAGTTTCTACCACAGGGTCAACCAGTGAATCAATATGTGTACAAGGAGATCCTCCGGCGCCTCATGAGATCAGTCCGGGACAAGAGGGATCTGTGGGAGAACAACGACTGGGTGCTCCACCATGACAACGCCCCTGATCACAGTGCCCTGAGCATCTGACAGTTTCTAGTGGAGAGGAACGTGCCAACTCTGGAACAACCCCCGTATTCACCAGACTTGGCCCCTTGTGATTTTTTCCTATTCCCCAAGCTCAAGGGGGTGATCAAGGGGACCCGATTTCCTGATGTGGAGGCCATCAAAAGGGCCGTGACGACGGAGCTCCGGAGGATTCCAGAAGAAGCCTTCCAGGGGTGAATCGAAGCGTGGAAGAAGAGGATGGACAAGTGTGTGAGACTGGAGGGAAACTATTTTGAAGGGGACAAGCTGTGATTTCAATATATTTTTTGCAATAAAATTTATGTGAAGCAAGTCCAGTTACTTTTTTTGACAGACCTCATATATATTTTCGCACACACACACACACACACACACACACACACACACACACACACACACACACACACACACACACACACACACACACACACACACACACACACACACACACATACACATACACATACACATACACATACACACACACACACACACACACTGAGAACTGCTTCCCTCCAAAGCAATAGCAACCATCATACAGTGGTCCCGAGACAGTTATTCCATTAATATACGTTTCGATAGTCCCTTCCCTTTTGGCTAGCCTCTCGCGGGACAACGGGACAGTGCGTTATGTTAACTTCATAGCTAGATCTGATTAAATCTCTGCACTCATTCCTATTCACGGGGTCGGACATCCGGGAACTTTGCCGACCCATAATGCAATGTCCGCATAGCAATGCAGGCGAAGGGGAAAACAAAGTACCTCGTTCGCTCGGATCGCCCTGCTATGCGTTGCAGCGGTGTATGTAGCGCTAGCGCTATCGCACGGCACTCAACTCGTACCCGTTACAAGTTTGTTTCTTTTGTAGCCTTTATTATACATTATTATTTGCAACAATGCCAAAAAGTTGCTGTATTTTCAGTTGTACTAATAACAAGGCAAAAAATTCAGAACTCTCCTTTTATCTCGTACCAAGTCAGGCTACTGAACCAGAGAGGAGACTTCTGTGGCTTAGAGCATGAGACAAAAAAAAATGTGTGGGCTTCCAGTGATCGGTAGTTTTTCATTTCCTCATGTGTAAACACTCCTGAGATTAGAAAGATAAATATATTCTGTGGTTAGTTATTAAAATAGTACCAGGGCAATTAAGCAACGGTACATCACGCAAAAAGATTAATGCCTTGGCCCTTGATTGCCATTAATAGGATTAGAACTTGCAAACTAAATGCAATGACAATGTGTCCGCCTTTCCTTTAAGTTCACCACAGTCTTGTCCTCAGCCCAGGCGCTTCAACTCAGCAGCCACAAGAAATAGCCACGAACTGCTACGTGATTACAAAACGTGGAGACACACAGACACACATGCTCACTCACATACGGCAACGCTCATACACAGTCATACACATCATTAAAATCAGGGATAACAGGGAATTTATACAACACGAGTACATGCCCGTACAAAAAAAAAATAATAATAATTTTAATAAATAAATATTACAACCGCGAGCAACAAACAACAACCACACAGGCCGTTTCTTCGCTCTCGCGTGCCCGTACGTGCGTGGCGCGGAAGTTCGCATATCACAGTTACGATGATTCGCAATTTAGGTTTTAATGGCCAATTATTGAATTAGTGCAAACGTATTTTGCCTTTTTGCAATGTCATCGCAAGGAAAAACAAAAAGAGAAGAGAAGAGAGAAAAAAAATTACTTCCTGGTTCGGAGCATACCAGCACTCTGATGTTACCGAAATTTATGCACCGTCTAATATAAAAACGATCATAACTTGCGGCATTGTGTTCATCTATAAATGCGCATAAGAAATCGAGAAATTATTAGAATACACGAAGTCATCACTCTCCGGAAATCCGTACGTTGTAACCCGTAATGGGGAACGCGGCTGAGCTTCCCTTCCCCATTGGCCACGCCCACGCAACAACGTGTCTTGTCATTGGTTTGGTAAATAAATGGCCATAACTTGGGAAGCACTTGTCCGATTAACACCAAACCTTGAAAAGGCACATCCTCAGGTCCCCAGCAATATACCTGGCAAGTTTCAATTAGATCGGACAAGCGGTTGTCGACAAACAGCGGGCGGACACACACACACACACACACACACACACACACACACACACACACACACACACACACACACACACACACACACACACACACACACACACACTGCTGGAATTATAGATAGATGAATGTGAGCAATATTTTAATCATTCATTGACATTCTTGCTGGGTCAGTGAGTGACCCACAACTAGCACAGATGACTCACCATCACACGGTATAGACAAGGCAGGTCAATTAAAACTATTACTAACTAGGCATGTCATATCAGCTCGGGAGTTCATAAATAATTGAAACTAGCATAACCCACGCTCTGCGTGACATGTTGGGGTGGGTGTGTTTGAGAAAGGAACTGATGCAGAGTATCAGTAGTAATTTTACTTTAATGCAGTAAGTGGAATACGATTTCACCGTTTCAGAACCATTTTATTTACTTTTTTTTGTACCATGCACCTCATATGGTCTTTGAGATAATGTAAGCCGAATATCACGTTACTCGAGCGCAGAACAAAGTCGAAGATAGCGCGACACGAAACCACAAACTCGGAAACAATATACAAGATAATATATTAACACTCCAGTACAGTAATATTTGATAATACACAGTTAAAACTCGGTTTAAAATTGAATTACATACCTGGTGTCTTGACGAGATACTTGTATACGTCGGGGTATTGCACGTTCGGCCATTCCTTCGGGTTGTCGATCCACGAATCACCGGTGTACTGGTAGGGTCAACAATCAAGGCCAATCAACTGTATTTTGGCTCGATATCTGTGGCGAATGCATCACCTCACAAATGTTCTATATATTGATATGACATTGCAAACACTCGGGTGAACACGATGCATCAACAATTTATCTGAAATACATCGACAGAAAAAAAAAAATCACTCAGCTTTGTGAGCAAGTAAACCACGATGTACGTGCGTCTGCGATCGGTGCTGCGTTTGTATTCCCCTTTGCCAATATGGCGGTCGCGTGACCAAGCGAAGTCACGTGACTGTGACGTATGTCTGACCTCAAGAATTCATTTTTCTACTCTTATTCCTGAGGTAAATCGCAGCCACGTGCGCCCTTCGCTGTGAGATGGGTCCTCAGCGAAGGCCAAGCAGGCATTACGCCGGGCACCCCTCTGCAGAAATCACAGCCTGCCAAACACACGAGCAGCGGTAATTTCCACCCACTGGGCAGAAAGTGCACCCAACACGACGCTCACGCTGCACGGAACACGTACCGAGAAAATGGAAGAAACGACAACCTAAATGCTGACAACTTGCCAAGCGCACACGGCCGCGCCCTTTCCAACCCACATCTCATCATTATATCAATCTTCTTCTTCTTCTTAAACTCAACCCTGTAGTGTCGTGGTAGCAATGCTCAGCAGGCAGACACGAGCGGAGGAACAGTCGAGCCGGGCTGTGTTGCACAAGCGGGAGCGCGGGCGTACTTTGCCCACCACTCTCCTTTATTACGTACTCAGTACACTCACAAGCCGTGGCGACTACGGCATCACTACAACGCCTCAGGCGGCGCGCACTCCTTATATCCCTGGCAGACACGATGCTCACGACGACCACTCCCCCCATCATCATGCCCTGCCCAGCCGGCCCGCAGGCTATACCACACTCCTCCCTCCTAAAACTATGATTATTAAATGATCACCATCATAATAACCATAAACAGCACAAAATACCACGGTATAAAGCAGACAAGGTACAAAAAAAAAGAAAACAGCAAGGTATAAAATCACATCACATCATATAACGTGTGGATGCGAGCGAGTGAAGCAGCAACGGCCAGGTCCTGAAGACTGAGTTGCACAAAGCACCTACCAAACTCTGACCGCGTTACCGATATGAAGCAGCAAGGCGAGAAGCACAGCAGCACTACGCAGCAAAAACGCCCCCAGGCGGCTCATGCTTACATGGCCTTTGGCGAGGTCGCGGCGACCTCCCGAGCAAACCTCCCCCGGCACCATCAGACGCCTCCGGCCCACAAGGCGGAACATTTCCCCCCAGGCAGACCTGAAGCAGATAAACATTCCGAGGCCGGGAGCCCGCTGTCTGGGAGCCGTGGCGCCAGCGCCAGACCCGATTGACCTTGGTTGGCGCTGAACAGCGCCGCTGGCTGGATGCAACCAATGCTCCACAACAACCCACGCACCACAATCAGTTGAGATGCCAACGCCCGTCTAAACGGCCTTGAGCGAACACAGAGAGCTGCGCCCCCGGCGCCAGGCACGTCTGACCTTGCCGCAACCAGAGGTGGGGGTAACGCTGACCAGCGCACCAGCCCTGGCTCCGAGTCGATCTCCGAGACCCACACGGCAGTTAGACGGTAGCAACTCCATTCAAACCACACTTCAACCATAGGCTCGTCATAAATCAACAGGAACATCATTGGAACCATTGCAAACTCATTTTTCCGTACAGCGCGTTCTTTCGCCAAAATCCCTGCACATGATGAAGCAACTACCCATGGCCTGGGGCAACTGGAGGCTAATAAAACCTCTTTATTTGCCCCCACCGCTCCCAAAGCCTCCACATCACATTGACCATACTGCAAAACCCATCGATTGATCTCCGCCAAACCCACTCTCACACAGGAACTGTTGGCATTTCTTTCAACAACGTTAAACCGCATCACTAGAGCAATGAAAAACAAATATGCAATGAACAGCAACCCATAACCCACATCACGAGTCTGTCTCTTGGTTGTTGACTCGATGTTGTGACTCGCAACTCCCTTTAACGCCACGGGCTCACCGCAACCCGTTGAAGCTGCCCGAACAACACAGGCGCACCACGCACCATGAACACAGCCGACGCGCGAGAGCTCATCGCGAGAGCTGGCACGGCTCCCGCTGCTTCCGCACTGCACATCATCGTTGCAGGCAGCAACGAACGGCCGCTCCCGTTGCATCGATGCGGCTCCCGCCGCCAGACCTGAGGTCCACGCGGTGACCAGTGTGGTATTGCCTGCGGGCTAGCTGGGCAGGGCATGATGATGGGGGGAGTGGTCGTCATGAGCATCGTGTCTGCCAGGGATATAAGGAGTGCGCGCCGCCCTGCACACGCCGATCCGAAGATCCTCGTCAGCCAACTGTAGTGTCATAGTAGCAATGCTCAGCAGGCAGACACGAGCGGAGGAACAGTCGAGCCGGGCTGTGTTGCACAAGCGGGAGCGCGGGCGTACTTTGCCCACCACTCTCCTTTATTACGTACTCAGTACACTCACAAGCCGTGGTGACTACGGCATCACTACAACGCCTCAGGCGGCGCTCACTCCTTATATCCCTGGCAGACACGATGCTCACGACGACCACTCCCCCCATAATCATGCCCTGCCCAGCCGGCCCGCAGGCTATACCACAAACCCAACAAACAATAATTATATCCAATCCTTTCCCTCAATTCCCTGACACAGATCAGGGCTGGCATGGTGCATCCCACCGCCTCTGATAACCGCGAACACCATGTTCAATGGCGGGCGGACCCACGTGCTGGCCACTTGTACGATGGCGGAGTCGCACGCAGCCAGTGATACTTTATCATCGTGGAGAACGGGGCACGAGTAACACACATCTTTGGTCGGGTCTGCGCATGTGGTTACGATAACATCTTACCGTCGGTCTTCGCTCACCACGACGGCAACAAATGTCTCCTGCGGACGGCAGACGTACTCCCGCACATCCGCCTCGATGCAGCTGCTACCAGGTAGAGGCGTGCTGTGCGGCCGGATCACTCGGGCCGCGTGGCGCACCATGGAGCAGGCACATTTACCAGCACCAACTGCGGGTCGCTGGGGCATGGCACGGCACGCGGCTCGGCGAAAGGCGATTCATGTCACGGTACTCGGAGCGAGACGATTCCGGTCATGGCGGCCGGCCCGTGTGCTGGCCGGGGCCCAACCAGAGCGCCCCATTTGGGTGATGACACATCGCTTCGGGTCGTCGCTCCCACCCCGCACCACCGGATCTATAAAAGGACGGGTCGCAGGACGGTGGGAGTAGTAGTATATGATATGCAGCCACAGCTTGTCCATCCCTTCCTCATCAACCGTTTAATTGGAGCATTTGATTGAGTGCTTAAGCCACTTGGCGTGTGCCGTATTGTCCATAAAGGTACCGCACTCCGTCATATTGAGTGAAACGTTCACTCACTGCGGATGCTTTTGCTGCGCCACGTCATAGAGAGCAAGCGGTTCCATGCTCCGTCATCCTCAGCGAGAGGTTTCTGCTCTGTCATCCTGAGCGAGTTGTGAAATAACACCCGATTTCCCTGCTGTTTGCCGTGTTAACGGGTTTTCTAAATTACTGAACCAGATTTTTTTTTCACCCATCACACGCAGCTGTTTATAAAGATAAATGTTAGTGAACATATCCCTAAAATGTCTACATAAATGCAACGTTGTTATTTCGTGGAGGCTACTCCATGTTTTTGGGTTGTATACAGTACGTACTGTAGTCGGTAATCGCACTCACTCCAACCTGCTGATTCCCGAAAAATTGCTGATATCGGCTGTGTGTGTGTGTGTGTGTGTGTGTGTGTGTGTGTGTGTGTGTGTGTGTGTGTGTGTGTGTGTGTGTGTGTGTGTGTGTGTGTGTGTGTGTGTGTGTGTGTATGTGTGTGTGTGTGTGTGTGTTGTTCATAAAGCATCACATTCTCTCTGCAAACTCCCCTACTCATGTCTGTCTCTGTCTCTGTCTCTCTGTCTCTGTCTCTCTCTGTCTCTGTGGACATATCTGGAGGGTGGTGATGTCTGAATGGTGTTTGTCTCCGGATGAGTCTGAGCGGTGTTTGGCAATGGACAGCTTGGCTCCAGATGTATCGGGGCAGTGTTTGTCTCCGGATGCGGCGGGGCAGTATTTGTCTCAGGACGCTTTGGGGCAGTGTTTCTCTCCAGATGTGGCAGGGTGATGTTTATTTCCGGACGTGTTGGGGCGGTGTTTGTCTTTGGACAGGTCGGGGCGGTATTTGTCTCCAGGTGCATTTGTTCGGTGTTTGCCTACAGACGCGTCAGGGCAGTGTTTGCCTCTGGGCGGTGTTTTCATCGGATGGGAGTTTGTCTCCTAACGTGTCCAAGTGGTGTTTGTCTCTGGACAGCTGAGCTCTGGATGCATCTGGGCGGTGTTTGTCTCTGAACGTGTCCAGGTGGTGTTTATGTCCAGACGGGAGCTTGTCTCCGGACGTGTCCTGGTGGTGTTTGTCTCTGGATGTGTCCGGGCGGTGTTTACTCTGGACGCATCCGGGCAGTGTTTGTCTTTGGTGGCATCCGGGCAGTGTTTATGTCTGGATGAGAGTTTTTCTCTGGGCTTGTTTGAGTGGTGTTTGTCTCCAGAAAGCTTGGCTTCAGATGCAACCTGGCTGTGTTTGTCTTTGAACGTGTCCGGGCAGCAGTTATGTCCAGACGGGAGTTTTTCTCTGGACGCGTTGGGGCGGCGTTTGCCTCCGGATGCATCGAGACGGCATTTGCCTCTCCTGCACGTCGGGGAGGTGCTTGCCTCTGGACACACCGGGGTGGTGTTTACCTCCGGAAGCGTCGTGGTGGTGTTTTCCTCCGGACGTGAGTTTGTCGCCGAACATGTCCGAGTGGTGTTTGTCTTTGGACGAGTCTGGGCAGTGTTTATATCTGGACGGGAGTTTTCTCCGAACAGGTCCGAATGGTGTTTATCTCCAGACAGTTTAGTTCCAGGCGGTGTTTGTCTGCGAACGTGTCTGGGCGGTATTTATGTCCGGACGGGAGTTTGTCTCTGTATCTGTCCGAGTGGTGTTTGGCTACGGACAGCTCATCTCCGCATGCATCTTGGCGGTTTTTGTCTTTGAACATGACTGGGCAGCAGTTATGTCCAGAGGGAGTTTTTCTCTTGACGTGTCCAGACGGTGTTTATCTCCAGCCGGCTTTGCTCCAGATGCGTCCACGTGGTGTTTATCTCCGGAGATATTTGGGCGGTGTTTTTCTCTGGATGGTATTTATCGTATGACCGGTAGAAAATGGATTTCAGACATTATTTTGTTTTCACTGTAATTCACTGCAGAAGCACTTTGATGAGACAGTATGAATCATAATTATCACTCCACCACACGTCTGTCTTCCCTTCCTCTCACCCCTCACTGCCTTCCCTTTCCCCACCCATCCTCACTCTTTCTCCCTCCTCAACTTCCCACCCCTCTTCGCTCCCTCCCACCCCTCTCTCTCCCCCTCCCACCCCTCTCTCTTTCCCCATACATCTCCTTACTCTCCCTTCTCCCCCCTCTTCCCCCCCCACCCTCTCCCAGTATTCCTGTCAGCAAAGCGACAGGTGGTATTTGCTCCTGAAAAATAAATAGACAGATAGCACCCAAACTTGGAGTCACAATGCAGGAAACTGAGCTGGTACTCATGGGCACCCGCTCTACTTCAGGTCAACCACCCTTACTGCACCAATCATGACTAATGGAACCTTTTCTGTTTTGTCGAAAACATCAAACATCGAACATTTCATCAGTCCAATAAAATTCAGTGTCAGGTCAGGTCAGAATCAGTCAATGTCAGGTCAGGTCAGATTATATCTGTGACTTGCTACAGGTACCATGTAAACCTTTACGAACCTGTTTCATGGTCGGGTTGAAGGTGATTAAACTGTCTCCCCCACCAAGTTTCTTGGTGAGGAGGGTGTATGAAATCGACACCCAGCAGGATTAAAAACAAAACCTGTCAAAGGGTGGAGGAGCTCCTTGTGAGCCAACGACCATCCATATCTAGTGTCCAACTGCGTCTGTGGACGTCCTCCTGCAGTTGCGTTACTTTTTAATTGGAGGTTGGTGGTAGGATTTGCACTCCGGCCACCGTAAAACACTTCATTCCACAAAACATACCAAAAAAAAAAAGAAATCTGAAAACCCACTCCGTGGGAGTACCTCCTGTGCAGCTTCCCTTCGCAGGGTTGCTCACCGGATGACGGGATTGGGGCAAAGCCTCCGGGATCCTCAATCTTTGATGATAGGAGGGAAACCATGGGGTAACCTTCCAGGGTTGGATTGTGGTTGTGTGTGTCAGGGTGGTGCTGAGGTGTCATCCACCAGGTGGCGGTTTCCTTGGGTTAACCTGAGGCGGTCCCTTCAGGTGGGTGCCTGGAATGTCCTATCCCTAAGAGAGGATGATCACCTGTCTTTTATCACCTGCGTTTGGACATCAGTATTGCAGCACTCTTTGAGGTTCGGAGACTGGATTGTGAGATCATGGCGGGTAGTTACACCTACTATTGGTCTGGTAGCTCTGATGGTTACCATGCCTAAGGAGTTGCTGCAGCTGTGTCCAATGATCTGATTCCAATGATAATTGAGGTAACACCGTGCAACAAGCGTATTATGAGATGAAGCATTCATCACTCCTTGGGTATCATTTCCTTGGTCTCTGTATATCATTGGTCCCCACCTGCGGCCTGCGAAGACTTTCCAATCAAAACAAATTTTCATGTAGCAATTTTAAAGGGGTTTACACAATGCCACTGCCGGCCGGTGCCGTGACCTGAAAAGCCTAACACAATGCCACTGCCGGCCACTGCCGGCCACTGCCGCTTAACCGCCGGGAGGAATCAAATCAATTTGCATCAATAAAACTCAATAAAATGCATCAATTTTTTTCTGGCTCCCAACATCCTTGGGAGTAGTGAATGCGGCCCGTGGGATCAAAAGGTTGGGGACCACTGCTGTATATGCTCCAACTGAGGTGAGTGATCTTAAGGCCCGGTCACACCTTGACGTTTTAGCCAGCGATGGCAACGTATTAAATTGTATGTAAAACGCTGGCTTACGTTGAACTTTTGATGTTTTTTTTTAAAGATTCGGACGTATTCATAGCGACTTGGTCTTATGTATAACGCATTGGTAACGGACACAGAACGTTTCGTTGTGTTATAGATAACTTATACCAACGAATGCTGAACCTGTTGTCGGCCTACACAACCGATGCCCAACGATAGTCTAACTTAGGCATAGCGCGTTGCACGCATCGCCGACGATGTCGTGACGTAGCCTATTAAAAGGCTGACGCACAACGATTCGAATCATAACTGCCGTAGAAATGGAAGGGTCAAAATCGCGGTCACACCTTGGCGATCTTGCCAGCGTATGCCGACCTAAGAAAAATGTGTCTAAAACGTTGGGGCACGTCAAATACGGTATGACTAAGTTTGGTATACGTTAGTAGAACGCTAAAGTACGCTATCATACGTCGTAGTAAGTAGAGTACGTCAAAATTTTTTAAACATGTTCAAAATTTTACGACGTACTCGGCGTATGACACACGTTCCGCATGCGATGGGGATAAGTTTTACACACGATATGTGGACGCTTACACACGTCCACAAACGCTACTTATAAGCTACTCATAAGTCGAAACACGTCGCGGTAATGTCTTTTTTACGCGAAACTTATTTCTAACTTATGTTTGACGTGCTTTGAACCAATTCTTTACGTAGTCCCAACACACATCGACGTATGTAGACGTATTCCAATGACGTCTTCCGGTCGACAAAAAAAATAAATGAACGTGTTTCTGGCTTACAACTGCCATATAAAGACGTGTTCCCAGCGGTTTTGGGAATTGGTATATAAAAATGCTGCTCATAAAAGGGGAACCCAACAGTGTTTTCGAGTCCTTTTTGAGTCGATGTCGATGTCAGCAGTAACAGTATCAGTATCAGTATCAGTATTAGTATTAGTCGTAGTTTGTTCATGTTGGCAGTAGTAGGTGAGTGTGAGGGGGAGGGTGTGGGTTATGATGGATCGTCCTTGCGTCCGCGTGTCCACGGGTAGGAGACATCTTTTCACCATTGTTCGAAGTTCTTCGTGGCTAATTTTTTATGGGGCTTTTTCAACAATGAGCTATAGCTTGTTTTTACGATTTAGGTCTATTCATAACGGGTTGGACAAATGCACAATGAACTAATAATGTGCATAGAGCGCTTTGATTACTTATAGATACGATATACCAACGAATAATTATCGTGAAGCCGGCGTTCACAAACTATGCCCAACGATAGCCTAACTTATCCATATCGTGCTGCAGTTTATCTTTGCCGGTGACGTAGGGTTTGCTATTCATAGGCTGCCACTCAACGATTTAAATGGCTGCATCTCCACTATTGAAAGTAGACGCTTGCGCTCAACAATTGGATTTTTTTTTACACTCAACGACTTTTAAACGGTACCACTCAGCTATTTTCATTGTTTACAATGAACGATTTAAATTTCTGTGACTCGCCTTTGTTTTTTGACGCTGGGGTTTTGAAATTTGAAGCGTTTCTTCTGAACGTGTTAAAACGCTCAAACTCGACTATTTTAAATAGACGCTGCCGATGGACAATTGGAATCATAGCCAAGCTAGACATCGAAGTGTGAACATCCTTGTCATGCCGAAGAAAAGTTTGAAGAATGCTGCAAATAAGTGTCCTGGCCGTGGCCGTGGACGCTGACGCAAGGACGATCCATTATACCGACGTCTTTCAGCCTATGAGTAACTTAAAAGTAACGTCTGTCGATGTGTGGCAACGATCGCGTAACGTGTCAACAACACGTTAATCATAGGTAGGAAATAAGTTTCGGGTACGCTAAACATTACCTCGGCGTGTCTCAACTTATGATTAACTTGCATGTAGCATGTGTTGACGTCTGTCAACGATCGCAGACCGTGCATACAACTTGTGGCCAGCGTAGCGGAACGTGTGAGTCATACGCCGGCATACGTCGTGAAATTTCAAGCATGAAAAAATTTGAGGACAACCAAAAAGTACAACGTTTAAAGCCAACGTACAACGACGTATGGCAGTGTTTTTCAGCGTGCTCTCAATGTTATCAAAACTTACCCATAACGTATTCAACGTGTGCCAGCGTTTTAGAAAAAAAATTCAAAAATCGGCCTACGTTGGCTAAAACATCAAGGTGTGACCGGGCCTTTACCCTGAAGGATGCATTCTATGCCATGCATGAGTCTGTGGTTGATCAGTGCCTCAGGCAGTATACTCTTCCAGTCTTGGGGGATTTCAATGCATTGATTGGAACTGCTAGGAATGGTTATGAGACATGAGTTGGTTCCCATGGGTCTGGAACTGTGAACCAGAATAGCACTAAGTTCCTTCACTTTGCAAGAAGTCATGGACTTAGGGTGGCTGGTTCATGGTTTCAGTGCCCACAGGCTCATCGCCGGACTTGGTATTCCAATGCTGGTGGTTTGGCAAAGGGGATTGACAAGGTGCTCGTTGATGGTCGCTGGAGGATAATCCAGAACTGCAGGGTCTACCGGAGTGCTCAGTTCCTCAATACTGACCAAAGGCTTGTTGCCGCAACTCTGAAGTTGCAGCTTAAATCCTGGAGAATGATACCATCCCAGCCTAGGCTGGATGTTGGCAACCTCAAGGATGAGAGGGTCGCTGAGGAGTTTGGGGGGTCTGGGTGTTTTGGGGGATCCTGAAGATTTGTGGAGTGCCTTCAAGACCACCGTCCTTAATGTTGCTGGTGGATGACTTGGAAGTCACTGCAGGGTGAAGAAGAATTTTGTCTCTCAAGGGACACTGGATACTATTGACCCAAGTCACAGGGCCAGGCTGAATGGCAGAGCTGAGCTGTTCAGGGAGCTGAGGCGTAAAACTGTACGTGCGCTAAGGGTGAACAAGGAGGCTGATGTGCGAGGAATCTGTGAGGGGGTGGAGCATCACATGTGGTCAAGTGATTCTCGTCCTGCTTACAGGGGAATTTGCGTATTGCGTTCCTCCAAGCCCGTGCCTCGGTGTACTGCAGTTAGAGCAGAGGGTGGTGGGCTCTTGACAGAGGAGTCCGAACTGAAGGCCCATTGGGCCGGTTACTTTGAGTGGCTGGACCAGGCTGATCCACCAGTTGTCAAGTTGGATGTCAGGGGTGTTACTATCCTGATTGCTGACCCTCCAATCAATGGTGGTCCACCTTTGTTTGTGGAAACGCAGATTGCGGTGAACCGGTTGAAATGGGTAAAGCTCCTGGGATCTGTGGCATCCATGCTGAACTTCTTAAGACTGGTGGAAATGCTGCACTCGTGTCGTTGCATGCAGTTCTGTGCTCTACCTGGAACACAGGCGTCATCCCAACTGACTGGAAGAGGGGCCTTGTTGTCCCTCTCTGGAAAGGGAAGGGTGATCGCCAATACTGCAACAGCTGCTGAGGGGTGACGCTGCTCTCAGTGCCGGGCAAGATCTTTGCTCGGATAATTCTTAATAGGGTTCACCACCATCTGCTTGAGCACCAGCGTCCAGAGCAGTCAGGCTTTACACCAAAGAGGTCAACGATTGGTCGTATCCTTTCTCTTCGGGTTCTCACCAAACGCAGAGGAGAGTTAAGGCAGGGGCTGCTTGCAGCCTATGTTAATCTCTAAAAGGTGTTTGATTCAGTGAATCAGGATGCCCACTGGAGGATTCTTGGTCTTCGTGGGGTGCCACCAAAACTCATTGATCTGATATCTGAACTGTACTCTGGTACTGAGAGTGCTGTGAGACTGAGGTGATACCATCTCTGACATATTTCCAGTTGCTCCTGGAGTTCGTCAGGGGTGTGTACTGGCCCCCACACTTTTCAGCACTTGTATGGACTGAATTCTGAGGAGGATGTCGGGGAGATCAAGTTGCGGTGCATTATTTGGGAATGTCAAGATCTCTGACATTGATTTCACTGAAGATGCAGTCATCTTTGCAGAGACTCTGGAGATCCTTTTGAGGGCCCTTGAAGTGCTGAATGAGAAGTCTGAGCCGTTGGGATTACGGGTTTCCTAGGTCAAAACTAAGATCCAGGCATTCAATGACATCTTGGATGCTGCTATCTTGTCTGTACCCATTTGTGGTTCGGATGTTGAGGTCACTGAGAGATTCACTTACCTTGGCAGTGATATTCATGTCTCTGCTGGCTGTGAGCCAGAGGTCAATAGACGTCTGGGTCGGGCCTGGGGAGTCATGGATTCACTGGATAATGTGGTGTGGCGCTGCCGGCACCTGTGTGGGAGGACGAAAGTCCGTGTATTCAGGTCCTTGGTGCTTCCAGTCTTGCACTATGGATGTGAGACTTGGACTCTCACCGGGGATCTGAGATGGAGACTTAATTCCTTTCATACCAGGTCTCTTCGGAGAATCCTTGGCTATTGCTGGTCAGACTTTGTGTCCAACGAGCGGTTGCTAAGAGAGACTGAAATGAGATTTGTTACCTGCATAGTCCGCGAGCATCAGCTGTGGCTGTAGGGACATGTAGCTCCTTTTCCTGATGCTGATCCTGCTCACCAGATTCTCTCAGCGAGGGAGCCTCATGAGTGGAGGAGGCCAATGGGCCGACCACGTGCCTCGTGGTTGCAGCAGGTTGATCAGCATCTCAAGGAGATGGGGATGGGCCTGGCATCTGCCTGGGGGGTAGCCAGATAGAGGCCCTTGGAGTACCGGCGGAAAGTGGACGCAGCAACGCGCTGCTCCGGTGCATGCTCCCATAGCTCACCTGAATAAAATGTTGAAAAGGTGCCAATTAATATGTTTTTGGGACATGTGTGGGACAATTGCATTCATGAAAAGAGGAAACTTACGAGTTTATTGTAGGTCCTGGGGGGAGTGTGGTTAGATGCTGTGGTGCATTCCGAAAAGGATTAACTGTCACATTGTACCCCATGCCATGCTGTTGTTGTGCTGCCCTACACCATGCCACCTCATACTGCAGTGCCACCCTGCATCACATCATCTCATGCCTCAATGCCACTATACACCCTGCATCATGTCATCTCATACCTCAAGGCTGAACTGCATCATGCCACCCTTTGCCTCGATGCCACCGTACACCTTGCATCACGTCATCTAATACCTCAATGCCATTATACACCCTGCATCATGTCATCTCATACCTCAAGGCTGAACTGCATCATGCCACCCTCTGCCTCAATGCCACCGTACACCTTGCATCATGTCATCTCATGCCTCAATGCTGCCCTGCTTCATGCCACCTGTGCCACCTTATGCCTCAGTTCCACCATACATCCTGCAACCATACACCTTTTTGCTATCGTACACTCTGCCACCTCATGCCTCAGTGCCACCGTGCACCATGCACCTCGTGTCCCATGAGTGCTCCCGTACATATGACACATTTTACATCTGTACTATACCATGAATCATTCCATGTTTTGCCTTTGTGCAGCAATGTACTGTGCCACCTCAATTACCTGGCCAAGTTAATTGGGTTTCTGCTTAGATTGAGTATAATTAATTGATGTTAAATACCTTGTGAAGGTGAAAGCCTAAAGTGCTGAAAATATGACAATCTTTGGGGGAAAAGACTGCAAAAATACAATCGACTGAGTAAATATCAGATTTATCCTTTGCTTGTTCAGCAAAGAGGTGCCCACCGACCCCTTCACCTCACACCCCCATGGCCTCAAGGAGGATTGCTTATTGAAGACATATCATCGCATCGATGTCATGGTAAACACTCGATGAAAGCATGACTTTCAGGTAGAAACACACGCAGAACTATGAGGGACATTATGCTGATTCCAATTAATCGAGTAATTAAATGAGAAATAAGCCTCGTGTTGACTAAACAGTTCGGGTGGCTGGCTTACGATCTTTCGGTCTTGATTTCACGGCCTTTCCGTTGAATTAACACCAGGCCGGTTGACTCAGCCTCTCTTTCTGAGGTCAGCGAAATGAGTACCAGCGTGCTCATAACGGGGAACAGCATTAGTCACACAGCTGCACCCCCAGGAAAATGATGCAGCCAAACACCCCCAGGCTGCGTATGAATAAATAAATTAATTTTAAAAGGCCTTAATGGCCTCGAAATCACTCTCTGCTCCAAGTCACAGTTTGACCCTTGAGTGTGTCTACTCCAGTCTAAAACACTGCTGACTGGCTTTGTAAGGTCTCACATCTTCATTTAAATATTATGACTTGGAACACTTATTGGATGAATTCACATGTAATTTTAATTATCAAATCAGCTTGTGCAGAGTGCAATCAAGTCCAAGGGTTCGTTATTTTCACAAGGCCTTTGTGGACCGGATTCTATGCTCACTGTTGGCTCTTCTAAGTGTGCACAGCTCTGATATGACTCTCCTTTGAACATACACCGACACCCACCCCCCCCCACCTCCGCACAAGCAACTGTGACACCTTTATCCAGCTTGTTATATCTGTATAGATGGGCCTTGCCAACCTGTTTTCACCATAACATAGAACTACATCAGAATTTACTATCACTTCGAATAAAATTAGCCGCTTGAGTCAGTGGGTGAAACCAATCGGATGTTGAATGGGGTGTGATAACCGCCGTGGTAAGCAAAGAAGAGCTGACGTTTCGGACGTTAACCCGCTTTTTATTATACTGTACTTACTGTATTTACCTTTTTGAATGTTCATGGTCGATGCTCGTGGAACAGCTGGAGCACCATGAAAAGGGGGAAACACCAACAGCAAAGTAGAAGTGAGGGTGATATCAAGGGGAGAGGAATGAAGAAGGGAGGACACATGGGGATGAACAATCCATCCATTGGGACCATACTCTGTGCAGAGCGTTGGTGCTGCCTCACCAGTCTCCTTGGCTATTGGGCACAATCCTGGACAGGTCACCACTCCAACACAGGATACCAGCATGCTGGTACTCATTTTGCCGACCTCAGATGAATGACAGGCAGAGTCAACCCCACCTGGTATTAATTCAACATCCAAGTGGGATTTGAACTCAGGATCCTAGGATCCCAAGCCCACCACCCGAACCATTAAGCCAACACCAGGCATACCTGACCAAGCTGCGCACAAGCTCAATGAAACATAGCAAGAAGAGGAAGGGGAAAGCTGGGGATGAAACAGAAAAGGAACAAATCAATTGACAACTAACAAATGAAAAGAGTTGAGAGGGGGAAAATCGGTTGTTGATCTTTTGCTCCGAGGAAGGGTTATCGCCCGAAACGTCAGCTTCCCCTGACGGATATTCGTCCTTCCCTCGATCAATGTCTAGTTGATTTCATCCATTGTTGTACCTGTCAGCTGATGTGGATTGACACTAGCCTTCATCAGCCAGACATTGGGTGGTTGGATCACATCCGCAGTCAGATTGGGGAAGGAAAGGGCCTGACTTTTACTTGGTTTAAAGCACACACACCGTCACACAGCATAGCTGCCTGTAAATTTAAAGTTCGAGGAAGAAATTGGTCATTAACAACTATAAATCATGTGAAGCGGAATGAGCCAAATCGCACTCCACTACACCAGGCAGAGGCGTGGAGAGACAAACTTTATTTCTCCCAAAGTGACAGGGTTGAAAGAGCACCGGCTCACAATTTCAGCCACTCTAGAGGAGTGAAGTGTTTACGGCTGAGTGTTTATGGTCGGCTGTGACCTCATTCCTCGGACAACACAAGCTTCCTGTTGTCCCCGGCTCTGCGTTCCATGCACTTCGTGCCATTCCATCAGGACCTCTAATGTGAGGATCATCCTGCGATTATGGTCTGGAAAAGGCAGGAATTGTGGAAATAAATTACTCTTTCACAGGCTCACTGGTGAAACGACCCCGAGAGGATCCTGTGCAGGCAGGATTGATAATCTTCTAAAAAAAGGAAAGCACATTTTATAAATATATTGGGTGTCACATTTTATTAGTACAAAATCACAAACGTAAAGTTCGATCATCTTTAAGTGTATTCATCCAGAATGACATTTGAGTTTGAAATGCTTTGAATATTAAGCTGACTATCCCCTCCTTTGGCCCTTGCACGTTATAAGGATCACACAGCATATCTTCGGTTGAAAGGTAACCCTATTGGCTGACGATAAGACCAATAAGTTTCAATTTATTACCGGTGGGTCGAATACGAAGTTGATCAGCCTGGCCTTTTGGAGTCTTCCCAGTCTATAATTGTTGCTTTGAACCATCAAATCCATGGGTTGCTTAAGCTCGGATAGTGAGTCTCCAACAGGAAATGCATAAATAAATTCTGATTCATGAATAATCAGAGTTTTTAACAAGGTAACTTGTAAACTGGTATGTTTTAGGTCTTGAATCCCTCTGTGATTCAAAAACTTACTTCCATTTATAAGCAAAGCTGTGGAATCCATCATCGCACTTGGCATCAAATCCTTCCTTTTCTCCAACGACTTCATTTGAGACCAGCAGTTTGGTTTCCATCCCAAAACTCAGTCAAATGACTAGGGTCACTCCAGACATATCTCGAGTCCTTGACAGTCTGGCTCTCCAAACTCTCAGCCCATGACATGCAAGACCATCTCCTCTCATTGCTTGCTGACTTATTCCACCCTCGTAATCAGCACGGGGGTTCTCAACAGAATCCTCCCATCTCCTCTTGCTGTTGAGCATATCTTTGGTTGAAAGGTAACCCTGAGAGGCCACCAACTTATCCCACATCACAAACAGGTTGGTGGCCTCTTTAACTATGACTGCCTCCTGTCTGGTCTTGCTCCCTCTGCTCTTTCCACAGTTCCCCCTCCCCCCCTTCCTCCAACCCCCAAGTTTCTGCAGGGCACACATAATTCACCATCAACCTCCTTCTGGTGAAACTCTCAAACTCCAGAATCACTGCTCACCTCTACTCATTTGTTCCTCTTTCCCCACCTCTGGGATCAACTTCCACAATCTCTTCAATCTCATTATCTCCCTCCAGGTTTTCAAAACAGCTGTTCACTAACTCAGATAATCCCCCATCCAAAACCATGATATTTTATACCAATGTAAACCCACTCCCAAGCCAACCTCCTTCCAAATTTCCAATTTTTCCTTCCTGAGAGTTTGCTTCTCTCTTCATCTTGTCCACCCTGAGCATCCTCCCCGACTCCTCTCTCCTCCCTGCTTCCCTTATTTGTCCAAGTCCTGTTGCGTCCAATGAATGGACAACTGATCATGTGCTGGAAAATTAACTTGATTTGAACATAGTGGTGGCTGCAGCCCAAACACAACAATCATTGTGAGAAAAAGGCAAAGGGCATCTCGGAGGCCCTTCTGCCGAGAATCGAACCGTTTCATGTATAAACGTTGAGCATCACCTGATGGATGTCTGCAGAGATTGCTGGACCACTGTGAGATGCGTTTCTAGAGTTATATTTTCACACGACACTGCAAGTGCAGAGAATTACAACCGTTTTTGTACTTGCAGTGTATGTCTCTCTTCGTTCTCACCTTTGGAGCATTTACAACTACACGGTAATCCACCAGTATACTGTTCATCTTGGCAAGTGGCATGGGTTCCGGTGGAGTCTCAAGGCCCACATCAGAATTTAAAATATGTCTGTATCACAAAGCTCAAGAGTGACTGTTGGAAAATGTGCCTTAAGGGATTTAGATTATAATATGAGCAAGAAAGACAAAAAAAAATTACTCATGACTCGGAGGTTTTACAAGGAGAGAGGGAAGAGGGCGAGAATACCCCTTCCCCTTACCGAGAGTGGCTTTATGCCTTGTTTGGGGCGATTTCAATAAAAAAATATACCATCAGAGATGGGGAATCCCCCGCCATTGAATGAAAAAAGTCATACATATTTCAGATAATGAGGGAGATGAATTGGAAACAAGATACCATTTGGTCATCATCGAGAAAAAAAATTCCCCAGGGGTGAGGAACGTAGTAAAGTGTCTCAATAAAATGAAGACATATATATATATATATATATATATATATATATATATATATATATATATATATATATATATATATATATATATATATATATATATATATATATATATATATATATATATATATATATGAGGTGTTTTCAATAAGTATCCGACATTTGTTCATAAAAAATACTCGTATCCAGATACAACAAACTTACACTAATCTCCTTCAAAGTTGTCCCCTTGGGCTGCCACACACTTCTTACAACGGTTCTGCCACTGTCGGAAGCAGCGCTGGAACGCCTCTTTTGGGATGGCGCGCAGCTGGTCTGTCGTATTCCGCATGATGTCTTCTCTGGACTGAAATCTGGTCCCTTTCAGGGGCATTTTCAGCTTGGGGAAAAGTCAGAAGTCACACAGAGCCATGTCGGGAGAGTAGGGAGCCTGACAAAGCACAGGTGTGTTGTGTTTGGCCAGGAAACTCTGTATCAAATGTGAAGAATGGGCGGGTGCGTTATCTTGATGAAGCTGCCAATTGACCGCTGCCCACAGGTCTGGCCGTTTGCGTCGCACAGCATCACGAAGGCGATGCAGTACCTCTTGGTAGTACTCTTTGGTGATTGTTGTGCCGTGTGGTGCGTACTCGTGATGAACCACGCCACTGGAGTCAAAGAAGACGGTCAGCATAACTTTGACATTGCTGCGGACCTTGCTTGCTTTTTTGGTTGTTGGATGTTGGATGTTGGATGCTGCCATTGTGATGACTGGAACTTGGTTTCTGGGTCGTACCCATAAACCCAGGTCTCATCGCCAGTGATCACTGTGTTGAAGAAGTTGGGATCGCTGTTCACAGTCTCCAGCATGTCCTGTGCGATCTCCAAACGGAGTTGCTTCTGCTCGATCGTAAGCAGCTTTGGCACGAACTTCGCTGAGATTCTCCTCAAGCCCAAATCCTCAGTCACAATGGAATGAGCGGATCCAATGCTGACGCCCGCCTCGTCTGCAAGTTCTCTGATCATAATTTGACGATCCCACATCAGCAGGGTCCTCACTTGGTCAATGACGATCTCATTTCGGGATGTTGACGGCCTACCGGAACGTGCTTCACTTTCCACTGATGTGCGACCATCTTTGAAGCGGTTGTACCACTTTTGTCTGTGTGTTGCCCATTGCTTCCTTCCCGAAGGCCTGTTGAATCTTGCGGATCGTTTCCACTTGGGAATCGCCAAGCTTTACACAAAATTTGATGCAGTAGCGTTGTTCAAGGTTTTTTTTTCGGCCATTTTGTCAAAAACGAAAATCCGACGGTGCTCACTTGCACTTCCTCACTCATCGGCGGTCTGTCGGCGACTGACAGCTTCTGCAGGTGGGAAAAAAATATTCACGCATACGAATTAGGATCGCCTACACACGTGCACCAAACCACCAAACTCCCTAGCTTCATTTGTTTACGCACGAAAAATTAAGGGTGGATACTTTTTGAACACACCTCGTGTATATATATTTATTTATTTATATATATATATATATATATATATATATATATATATATATATATATATATCCTGGTGTGTTGGCGCAGTGGTTAGGGCAGCGGCTTGGGATCCAAAAGGTCCTGAGTTCAAGCCCCATTGGGCCACTGAATTAATACACCAGGGGGTTGACTCAGCCTGTCATCCTTCCGAGGTCGGCGAAATGAGTACCAGTGTACTGGGCCGGTGTATACCCCGGTTAAAATAGGTGTATCATATCCCTGTGTCGTAAGAGGCGACCATGGTTGTGTCAGGAAGGGCATCCGGCGTAAAACATGTGCCAAATCACTGTGCGGATCATACGGATGATCCGCTGTGGCGACCCTGAACAGGAGCAGCCGAAAAAAGAAGAAGATATATATATATATATATATATATATATATATATATATATATATATATATATATATATATATATATATATATTGTTGTTGTCCGTCTTTCGGCTGCTCCCGTTAGGGGTAGCCACAGCGGATCATCCGTTATGATCTGCATACTGATTTGGCATAGGTTTTACGCTGGATGCCCTTCCTGACGCAACCCTGGTCGCCTCTTACGACACAGGGATAAGGATTGGGTTTCGCCATGATTCTGGGCTGCCCTCCACCCTCTCATAGCGTGGCCCAGCGCAGAGCTCCCGTCATCAAGCGATCCTCTAACCCAAGCCTCCGAGTAGCCGGATTACAGGCGCACACCACGACGCCCGGTCTCGTGTGTGTGTGTGTGTGTGTGTGTGTGTGTGTGTGTGTCTGTGTGTGTGTGTGTGTGTACGTACATATATACACATATCACACTGGCAGCGCACCTGTCTACAATGGGTTCATAAATGTCTCACCTCAAATGAGAAATTTTTTTGAGTGTGTATTGGTAGAAACAGGTGTTCAATGGAAATACTCAGTGAGCAGATATCGCAGTGGGTGGAGCCAGTAACCTTGGCAACCTTGTTCCATTCTACCAGCTAAGATTTCCAATCCATGCTTGTTGTATGAGCGAGGTTGAAATTATGGAAACTTGGCTGGGAAACTGATTTAGGCACGTTTTGGGCCTACCACCTGACCAAAGATCACCAAAGTTCTTTCCATGCCAATCGACCACCTCCAAGCACCTATCCCTCACCATGTCGCTTATTCAGCCCAAACCCTGTCTCCTCTCTCGATAACCCCATAGCTTTGCTTTCGGCAATTTCCACTCGGTATTTATCACTGTGTTTCATTCTTATTTCCCATTGGATGATCAGTGGATCAACAGTTTCAGTTTCACTTTCCAAAATCAGTTTTGCTTTGGGATATCAATTTTGATTTGTCATTTCAACTTGTGATGCGATGCAAATGATGCATGAAAAAGGTCGTCAAAAAAGATTTTTGGGGAGAGATTTTATTTTATAAGGAGTCTAAAGTGTCTTAAAAAGTCTAAAATGGGTCCGAGAATGTTGAAAAAGGGGTGTAAGGGGTCTAAAGGATGTAAAAGTCAAAGGGGTCTTTCAAGGGCCTAAGGGGTCTTTCAAGGGCCTAAGGGGTCTTTAAAAGGTCTGAGGGGTCTTAAGGTCAAGAGGGTGGAATGGGTCTAAGGGTTTTGAAAGTGACCAAGGGGGTCTAAAGAGTCCAAGGGGTCTGAAGTGTCTAAGGGCTCTAAATGAACTAAGGGGTGTAAAGTGTTTAAGGGGCCTAAAGGGTATTTAAAGTGCCTATGGGTCTTAAGGGTATAAAGGAGGGTAAGGGGTCTAAAAGGGTTTGTGGTGTCTCAAGGTTGCATTCCAGTAGTATGTTACGGAATTATTGACGTAGGCATGGTCCAATAATATGTCATTAATAAATGTTGTCATGGTCGAAGTCACATTCAAACAGTACGTAACTAATAGACATACTCGCATGGTGTCCATTGAGGCTTCACACCTGTACCCCCATTCCCACCCTGAGGGTGGGTGGAGTTTGCACATTTAAGCTCTTTCTGAAGGGTCTTAAAAGGATCTAAGAGGTCCAAGAGGTCTAAAGGAATGTAACGGGTCTAAAAGGTCTGTGGCGTCTAATGGTCTAAAAGTTGCATTCCAATCGTATGTGACGGAATCAGAAGACCTAGGCACGGTCCAATAATACGTAATTAATAGACGTAGTCACGTTAAAACAGAACATAATTAATCGACATACTCACATGGGTCCTTCGAGGCTTCACCCCCATCGTTCCCACCCTGAGGGTGGGTGGTGTTTGTGCATGTAAGTTCAATCTAAAGTGTCTTAAAAGGGTCTAAGGGGTGTTAAGGTCGAAAGGGTATAAAGAGTGTAAGGGGTCTAAAGGGTGTATTGGGTCTAAAAATTATGTTCCAATAGAATAGTACTTAATTAATAGACGGAAATGACAGACTTACTCATGGTCCAAGTCACGTTTAAACATTACGTAATGAATAGACATTCACATGGGTCGACTGAGGCTTTCTTTACCTTGACAGAGGCTTCACTCCCCCCCCCTCCACCCTCCCACTCACTCTCCTCCCCTCATCCCCATCCTGAAAGTGGGTGAAGATTGCGCATTAAAGGTCAAAAGGTTGGAAATGGTTTAAGGGTCTATAAGGGGTATAAAAGTCGGAAGGGTCTGAAGGGTCTGAAAAGGTCTTAAACAAGTCCAATGGTTGAAAGGGTGTAAACCTCGAAAAAGTCTAAAATGTACATTTCATTAGTACGTGATTAATAAACAGTCTCGATTCCCCTTTTGGATCTTGGGATGTGATGCGAATGGTGCACGAAAAAGGTCAAGTTGCTAAAAACATGGATTGAAAGACCCATGAACTACACCATCTTATCAAGGATAACTCCCTACTCACAGTGATAGCTGAGGTTTTGGAAAACTTACCCCAGAGGGAGAACATACCTGGATACATAGGTGACCTGAGGATCAGTTATTTCATTAGTCTTTGGTCCCTTGTCAAAGGGCTGTTCGGGGGGCATGTATTGGTGAGACCGTGTTTGTCTCGTGCAATGTCTCCCCCCTCCCCCTTTCTTACTTTCAATCTTTATTCCTTCATACTATTATTCTGTTCAATCCCTCTGTTACTTTAAATCATCCCTCCATTACCCCATCGGCCCATTGCAACGGTCCACCAATAATCTCCGCTCCTTCAAACATCCTTTCAAAATCCCTCTTTCGCCCCATCGGTCTTACCCTCAATCCCGCTACTGTTTGGTCATCCCTCGGCCGTGCGGGGTTCCTTTCCATGTTCCCTTCATCCGCGCATTGCTTGGTAACCCATCGGGTGCTCCCGCATGCATGCTCGTGTCACATCTCGCATGCATGTTCATGGCGCTTGGTGCTCGTCATGGCCTGTGAGGTGTGGTGCTTCTCGTGGGTGTGGTGCAGTGCAAAGCAGTGTGACTAGGCGTTTTCCACATGATGGAAGGGACTCGGTACTCTCGTTGCGGCTTTGGGCGTGTAGAGGGTGGGGCAGGGGCCTCGTTGACTGTTTCCCCAGAATGGTGTGGCAAATACACCTGCGCCCATTGGCTGCGGACCAATGGGAGGGGCAGCAGGACAATCTCTTGCGAGCAGGGACGAAGAGTACTCCTGAGCAGACTGCTCAGAAAGCAGAAAGGGGAGAAGCAAAAGGCAGAAAGCAGATGCATTAGGCTGAGAGAAAAGCAGAAAGAAGAAACGAAGGGGACATGCTCACCTGAGCAGAAGACTAAAGACTGAGAAGGCTCGTGAGGGAAGGAACACAACATGTGAGGGAAAAGAAAGGGAGGTTTCATGAGCAGTTGGTGTCGAGCTTCTGTGGAAAGAGAACACTTCTTCCACGAGCGTCATCCTGCCCTCTCGATCTCGTCATCCATGAAGGACGAGAAGGGTGAAGGTGGCACCACATCGACGGGTGCCTGAGGAGGAAGAATCTGAGGCAGAGAAGGGCGAGTCGCATATCTAGCTCGCTTATCTGGAACGCAAGAAAAAAACTCGCCTACTGGATCAAGCACCTCAGGGACGTGGCTGCATATCCCTTTCGCTTCACATTGCCACTGCCCACCTTCGGGTCAGGTAGGTCAGGTATGGGAGCATGCACTGGAGCAGCGCGTTGCTGCATCCACTTTTCGCCAGTACTCCAGGAGCCTCCATCTGGCCATCCCCCAGGCAGATGCCTGGCCCATCCCCATCTTCTTGAGATACCGATCAACCTGCTACAACCACGAGGCACGTGGTCGGCCCATTGTCCTCCTCCATTCACGAGACTCCCTCACTGAGAGAATCTGGTGAGCAGGATCAGCGTCAGTAAATGAGCCACATGTTCATACAGCCACAGCTGATGCCCACGGATTATGCAAGTAGCAAATCTCATTTGAGTCTCTCTCAGCAGCCGCTTGTTGGACACAAAGTTCGATCAGTGATAATCAAGGATTCTCTGAAGAGATCTGGTACCAAAGGAATCAAGTCTCTGTCTCAGATCCCTGGTCAGAGTCCAAGTCTCACATCCATAGAGCAAGACTGGAAGCACCAAGGACCTGAAGACTCGGACTTTCGTCCTCCCGCAGAGGTACTGACAGTGCCACGCCCAATGATCCAGTGAATCCATGACTCCCCAGGCCCGAACGCAATGCGCGAATTCCCTTGTAAGCAGGACAAGAATCACATGAGCACAGGTGATGCTCTATCCACTGACAGATTCCTCACGCATAGGCCTCCTTGTCCACCCTCAGTGCATGTGCAGTTTTACGCCTCAACTCCCTGAACAGCTCGGCTCTGCCATTAAGCCTGGCCCTGCGACTCTGGTCAATGGTATCCAGTGTCCCTTGAGAGACAAAATTCTTCTTCGCCCTCCGGTGGGTTCCAAGACATCCACCGGCTACATCAACATCAAGGATTGTGGTCTTGAAGGCACTCCACAACTCTTCAGGATTCCCCAAAATGCCCAGACCGCCCAAATCCCCACTCAGCCTGTCCACAAACGCCTCAGCTAACCTCTCATCCTTGAGCTTGTCAACATCCAGCCTAGGCTGGGATGGTGGCATACCCAGTGGAAGGCAGCTTCACAGGAGGTTCTCATACGGAGTGGGTTTTCACATTCTCCCATATATTTGTGTGTGATGAGGGAGAGAAGGAAAGACCGCTTTCCTTTTTGGTTCACGAGCGCCAGCCAGAGTGACCACTATATTTGTTATGTCTGTGTCTGTCTGTCTGTCTGTCTGTGTGTCTGTCTGTGGACTTTGATCCGATCCTGATGAAACTTGGTTATGTGTTCGATATCAATGTCTCGTTGTGTTTTCCTGGATGAGGGCGTTACGCCCATTGAGGGCGGAGCCACGCCCAAAAAGTCATTTTTTGGGGGTAGTCGGATTAAAAATCTATCTTCTCTGAGGGAATTGACTGAATGGAATGGGTTCTTTGGTATTTGAATAGCAAAATGAATTATCTAAAACTTGTCGTTGTCCAATTTTTCATTTTCGTCCCAAGGTCAAAAACTCAGAAAATTGCTTATTTTGACATAAAAATCATATGACCACCCAAATCTTGAGAGCTTGGATGACAAAAAAATTTATGCATAATCTTGAGGTCATGCCCCACCAAAGGCTTGAAACCATTTTGCTCTATCTCGAACACCTTGCCCGTGACGCCCCCTTCAAGTTTGTTTTTACGCTGATTTCATCAAAGTATGGATAATCCGAGGAGTGCAAAATGCAATATAGCCGATATGACGTTATATTGTTCCTGGAATGTTCCAGAGGAAGTTTTGCACAAAAGGTCATAATCCTTGACCTTTGACCTTTAAAGGCCACAAAGGTCAAATTTTCAAAGTTGTGGGAATCAAACCTGGTTTTCGACCTTCTTCGAACTAATTCCAATAAGCTATAGCACGTATCCTGTTTCCTTATTTTAATGTCCACAACATTGTTTTGTGACCTTTAAAGGTTATGCAAAGGTCAAATTTTGAAAGTTGTTTAACGAAACCGGGGTTTCGAGATTTTGCAGCTAATAACCTGTCACCCGTACCACATAATGTTGATCATTTTTATAACTTGGTCAAAATTATCACATTGTCTCATCCTTGACTTCTGAAACAATCTACATCGTCAAATACCGCTCGTGAAATATTGTCATCTTCAGAATTGTCTCTATTCATTACTTTTATTTTATTTTGAAGTCCTTCTTGTTATATCCCCTGAATGAATGATGGCCAAGTGTTTTGTTTAAGTAAGATTGGAGAAGAATACGTGTTATAGTTGAATCTGCTCTTATGTGCTATTTTGCTTTGTTGCTTATAAATACTTGCTTTTAAATGCTTGTGTGTTTGTAATAAATAATTGTTTGTTGCTATTCACAATCTGTCTCGGATGTCTTTTCCTTTATTGGTCTGACAGTGCACAAGTAAGGTGAGACGGGACGTTCTACCCCAATAATTTGCCTTGTCGGCCAGCGCAAACTCACTAACGCTCGGCCGTAATCCGAGTGTGCGCTGAGAGCACGGACCCCAATTAGCTGGCGGTCCACAGGTAAAGGTATCACATGAAGTAGGCGTGAATGCAAAAATGGACGAAAATCTTTTTATGATCATATTCTTTCTCTGTGCTACTCCGTGTGATCATCTTTGAAGTACATCATATAGACTACTTTCTGATATTTTTCACATCTTGTGATTTTTTTTTGATGTCGTGTGCACATCAGGTTTGATTTTATTTGGGTATCATAGAATGCGCGGTCTTGGCGTACCATGTGTGGATCTGCAGCCAACCTCTCACCAGTAGCGGCCTGATTCTAGCAAATGAAACTAGGACATCTACTCTGTCATCAGACACATTCGCCATCCGTTTTGTTTAATGAGAATTACTGGGAGACCATTTTCTTTAGGTATACTATTTACACACACAAGGAAATTAGACGCAGGTGGAAGCCATTTGACCCATCATGCCTGTGCCACATCAACACCACACCAATTTGTCAACACGCGATCAAAATACGAAAATGCAAAAAACATTTTTTTTAATTGTGTTTTTTTTCCAGGGGAGGGGGCAGAGATGAAGGTGGTCTTGGGTAAAAAACAATATCAACCATGCATCACCCCTTGAGACCTCCACCAACAGCACTCCGTACACATGCACACAATCACCCATCAATGCTGAAGTGCTGCCAACATCCCTATACCTCTCTATCTCCAAAACTTCCAGGTACCTTCCGAATTCCAATTTAAGCTTATCAACCCAGCCCAACCCTACTATATGTTAGACATCAGGCGCAAATGGTTAAAGAACATTTTTTTTCTCCCATAATTACACAATCAAAAAATAATAATTGCCTTTGGAGTTTATAATAGATGATGAACTGCAGGACATATCGGCTCATGGGATTTTGCAAAAAATTGATGCGTAGTGTGTGCCGGACTTGTACAAGGATGCTAAACAAGGACTTGTACAAGGATACAAGGACAACATGTACAAGGATGCTAAACGTAAAACGGGATACATTTTGAAAACAAAAACCACATGAGCTTTATTATCATCATTCTGCACGACGAAGTCTTTCATGACTGATGATTATTTTCAATGTACATGTCTTTTGAGAAAATCACAAATGGCATTTGTTGCTGATTTAATCCAGTAATTTCAGTCCAACGTATTTGAATGTCTGAGAAACAACCATCAGTTGGATGTCAGAGAGCATTGTTGCTTTCTTCGATGAAGAGCGCCCTTGGTAGTGTGCATGCCTCCGCCAAGTAATGCCTGATCCACGAGAATATATCCGGCCCAATACATTTTTGAAATATCATGCTATCCAGTACTATATCGTTTTTGACCCCATCTCTCAATGGTGAAGAATCACTTAAAAAATTTTTTTATCGTATCCAGATCCGGATTTGGATCATCACCAAAATCTAATCAGTTCGTGCTTGTCACACACCCAACCTGTTTACAAAATTTCATCCGGATCCGTCTACGACCTATTTAGATATAACTGCACACAAACAAACAGACAGAGAGGGATGAAAACATAACCTCCTTCACCTTCGGTAGCAGAGGTAATTAAGAGCTGTCATTAGGTAAATGCAGTAATGCTCTCCTATGTGGGCTGGCTCCCTAGCATCACAACAATCTCTCCTGCAATTTGGGGCATCCAAACCTCTGAACATTATTGAAATATCACACGATGAAGCAAAAGCACAAGGCTTGTTGTCCTCACAACACAGACAGGTTGGTGTTGTCTCATTTTTTTTTTTTTTTACCTCTCTCCTTCGGTTAAGCCCCCTCTGCTTTCTCAGCCTTATGAACCTTCCAAGCTCCTCCAGGATGCACGTGTTCTTATTGTAACTCCCTCCTAGTTCAACTCCTGAAATCCAGGCTGATCACAAACCTCAAATCTTTTGTTCCTCTTTTCTCCTGTTTGTGGAAGTACCTTCATGAGGCTGTTCAATCCCACCATTCCCTTCATTGCTTCAAGCAGTACTGAAGTTCCATCTCGTATGTTATCCCCCATCCCAAGCCACAATCTTTTCTACCCCAGTAACCCAACCCAACACAATCCTCTTACTTGCACGTTACGGTGTTTCCTTACCTCCTTCTCTTTGTTCATCCCCTTGCTTATTGAGTCCAAATGTGACCTTCTCTGTCATCTCATTCTTCCATGAGCCTCGATGTAATACAAGAAAAAAAACGACACAACCAATACAGGCAGGTACACTGCATCTTAACTGCATAAAAAACCCTGAGAGGTCTTCAGTTTAAACAGAACTCAAACAATGAGCCGATGACATTAATCTATAAATGACTACCTGATTACCGAAGCTTTTATGATAGTTTGCTATTTTGAGGAACCAATGCATTGGAAACAGGTCCAGCCAAGACGCATAGCTTTCATTGTGCATTGACGCTCACAGGACAGATGGGTCATTTTGGCCTTTGTGGGGCAGAGGAACAGAACCGACATTGGACAGGCATTCACCCAGAACGAAACAAATGCTTTTTAAATGCATTTCTTATTCACAGCCACTTTAGCCTTAACTCATGTGCTACCTGCTTGCGGTATCACCTAAGTGCATTTTTTTCGGGGCAGCAATTTTACATCATGGGAAGTCTTCACGTGGTTGGATGGTCAACCCTAATAGTGAAAGTAAAATAACAATGATTGATTTAAAAAAATTAGATATCTGAAAATATCTTTAAAGTTAAATCTCTTCTTTTTTTTCTGCTGATGAGAACATGAAATCTGAAACAATGCTGATGAAAACTTCTAAATACTCAAGTCCATCACACAATGCCTCCTTTGGGTGGTGGACCATGGTACTTCCCAGTGGACAGTTACACCAAAGGGGTCGTATGAAAGACTACTCGTTTATTAACGCTTTTTATGGAAAATATGAATATGTAATACATGCCATCATCGTCACATTGCATAACCTCGAATATTTCAGAGAAAGAGACAAAGCTTTCATACATGGAGTCCTGTCAACCAAGTATTGTTGCGCATGTGAAGCGAAAAGTGGGGTTCAGTAATTGGTTCAAATCCGTCTGTCCGTCTTGTCGGTTTATGATCGAGGAACAACTTATTTAAATCGAATGTTATATTTTTAACATGAACAGGAAGACAAGTTTGTCGTTTTACCATACCTTGGCTCTGAATTCGTCCCGATCGCTCATCCGCAGAGAGGAGCGAGATTAAACATTTTTACTCTGTCTGCCTGGAAATCAAACAAAATTGAAAATCATTCCAAACAAGACACTTTGTTATTAGGGATGTCATAATGGCCACATACGACAGGCACGAATAATTAATGTAATAAATAAGGTGATGTAATATCTCTCTCCGAAAGGACCGTCTGGCAAACCCTCCGTCCGATCTACTTTCTTAACAACCTTCCTGCGGAAATTCAGTCATTCAAACTCCTGGGTCTCGTAATCAGCCATGATCTTTCTTGGCTAAACCACTTTTCAAAGTTGGCCTCCAAAGCCAGCCACTGACTGGGCATCCTCCATCGTACAAAGTCCTTCCTTGGCACGCCTGAACTATATTCCACCGACAAGACCTTCATCCACAGCTTCATTGAGTACTTCTCTCCAATTTGGGCTGGTTCCCCTGCCTCACATCTTGCTCAGCTTGATGCTGTTGAAATCAAGGCCTTTAAGGTCATTGAAATCTCCCACGATGAAGCAGAGTCTCGGGGCCGATCACTTTGCCATCACAGACAGGTCCGTGGTCTCTGTGTCTTCTACCATCCGCTTTCCTCTGCTCTTTCCGTGCTTTTCTTCAAAGGTTTCTGCAGGTTTCACATGGTCCACCCCTTCTGGTGAAACTACCTAAATCCAGGATCACTGCTCACTTCCACTCATTTTCTCACCTGTGGAATTAACTTCCACATCCTCTTTGATCTCATTCTTCTCTCCAAGTCTTCAAAATAGCTGTTCACCACCATCTCAGATCATCCACAATCTAAAACATGATCTTTTCCACTCTCATTAACTCCACCCAACTCCTCCTCCTTCCAATTTTCTACTTTTCCCTCCTTGGAGTTTCCTTCTGTATCCATTTTGTCAACCCCATGCATCCTCTGTGTCCACCTTGTCCACCCCATAGATGCGTGTTTTGCATCCTGTTTTTGTCTGTTCCGTCCTGATCCGTGCGATGTACTAGTTCTTCCTCGAGCCTTGACTTATGTACACAAAAAAAACACAAATAGACCGGAAAATGGGGGTAAACCAGAATTAATTACTTTATACGACTTTTACAACTTTATTTTATTTGAATTATATACATGAAGACTGTGGAACACAAATCGCCTGTCATAATACTTCCATAAACCTTTAGTTTTGCAGTACTTCAATTTAAATTTTAATTGGTGTCAGGTCAGGCCAGATTAGATCTGTGACTTGCTACAGGTACCATGTAAACCTGTACGAACATGTTCCATGGTTGGGTTGGCGGCGACTAAACCGTCTCCCCCACCAGGTTTTTTTGGTGAGGAGGGTGTTTGGATATGGACACCCAGCAGGATTAAAAACAAAACCTGTCAAAGGGCAGAGGAGTTCCTTGTGAGCCAACGGCCATCCATATCTAGTGCCCAACTGTGTCTGCGGACGTCCTCCTGCAGCTGGGTTACTTCTTTTTAGGAGGTTGGTGGCAGGATTTGCACTCCGGCCATCGTAAAATCCTTCATTCCGCAAAACGCAGAAATCTGAAAATCCACTCTGTGGGAGTACCTCCTGTGCAGCTTCCCTTTGCAGGGCAGCTCACCGGATGACGGTATTGGCGCAAAGCCTCTGGGACCCCCAATCTTTGATGATAGGAGGGAAACTACAGGGTTACATTCCCGGGTCAGATTGCAGGAGAGTGTGTCGGAGTGGTGCTGAGGTGTTGTCCACCAGACGGCGGTCTCCTTGGGTTAACCTGAGGCGGTCCCTTCGGGTGGGTGCCTGGAATGTCCTATCCCTAAGAGAGGATGATCACCTGTCTCTGTTATCATCTGAGCTCAAGCGTTTGGACATCGGTATTGCAGCACTCTCTGAAGTTCGGAGACCGGATTGCGGCGAGATCATGGCGGGTGGTTACACCTACTATTGGTCTGGTCGCTCTGATGGTTACCATTCCCAAGGAGTTACTGTAGCTGTGTCCAATAAGCTGACTCCAATGATAATTGAGGTAACACCGGTCAACGAGCGTATTATGAGACAAAGGATTCGTCACTCCTTAGGTGTCATTTCCCTGGTCTCTGTTTATGCTCCGACTGAGGTGAGTGATCTCACCGTGAAGGATGCATTCTACGCCACGCTCGAGTCTGTGGTTGATCAGTGCCCCAGACGAGATACACTTCAAGTCTTGGGGGATTTCAATACATCGACCGGAACTGAAAGGGATGGTTATGAGATTTGTGTTGGTCTCCATGGGTCAGGAACTATGAACCAGAATAGCACTAAGTTCCTTGGCTTTGCAAGAAGTCATGGACTTTGGGTGGCCGGTTCATGGTTTCAGTGCTCACAAGCTCATCGCTGGACTTGGTATTCCAATGCTGATGTTGTGGCAAAGGAGATTGACCATGTCCTCATTGATGGTCGGTGGAAGATGATCCAAAACTGCAGGGTCTACCGGAGTGCTCAGTTCCTCAATACTGACCACTGGCTTGTTGTAGCAACTCTGAAGTTGCACCTTAAATCCAGGAGAATGGTACCATCCCAGCCAAGGCTGGATGTTGGCAAGCTCAAGGGTGAGAGGGTAGCTGAGGAGTTTGCAAACAAGATGAGTGGAGATTTGAGGAGTCTGGGTGCTTTGGGTGGTCCTGAAGAGTTGTGGAGTGCCTTCAAGACCACCGTCCTTGATGTTTGTTGCCGGTGGATGTCTTGGAACTCACCGTAGGGCAAAGAAGAATTTTGTCTCGAGGGACACTGGATACCATTGACCATAGTTGCAGGGCCAGGCTGAATGGCAGAGCTGAGCTGTTCAGGGAGCTGAGGCGTAAAACGGTACGTGCGCTGCGGGTGTACAAGGTTGCCTATGTGCGAGGAGTCTGTGAGGAGGTAGAGCATCACTTGTGGTCAAGGGATTCTCATCCTGCTTACAGGGGAATTCGAGCATTGCATTCATCCAAGCCCATCCCTCGGTGTACTGCAGTTAGAGCGGAGGGTGGTAGGCTCTTGACAGAGGAGTCCGAAGTGAAGGCCTGCTGGGCCGGTTACTTTGAGCGGTTGTACCAAGCTGATCCACCAGCTGCCAAGTTGGACGTCAGGGGTGTTACAATCCCTGTTGCTGACCCTCCAATCAACTGTGGTCCACCTTCACTTGTGGAAACACAGGCTGTGGTGAACTGGTTGAAATGGGGGTAAAGCTCCAGGGATCTGTGGCATCCATGCTGAACTTCTCAAGGCTGGTGGAAATGCTGCACTCGTGTCGTTGCATGCAGTTCTGTGCTCTGCCTGGAACACAGGCATCATCCCAACTGACTGGACGAGGGGCCTTGTTGTCCCTCTCTGGAAATGCAAGGGTGATCGCCAAGACTGCAACAACTACCGAGGGGTGACGCTGCTCTCAGTGCCGGGCAAGGTCATTGCTCAGATAATTCTTAACAGGGTTCGCCACCATCTGCTTGAGCACCAGCGTCCAGAGCAGTCAGGCTTTACACCAAAGAGGTCAACGATTGACCGTATCCTTGCATTTCGGGTCCTCACCGAACGCAGATGAGAGTTTCGGCAGGGGCTGCTTGCAAACTATGTTGAGCTCTGTAAAGCGTTCGATTCAGTGAATTGGGATGCCCTCTGGAAGATTCTTGGTCTTTGTGGGGTGCCACTAAAACTGATCGATCTGATGTCTGAACTCTACTCTGGTACTGAGAGTGCTGTGAGATGTGGTGGTACCATCTCTGACTTATTTCCAGTTGTTACTGGAGTTCATCAGGGGTGTGCACTGGCCCCCACACTTTTCAGCACTTGTATGGACTGGATTCTAGGGAGGATGTCAGAGAGATCAAGCTGTGGTGCATCGTTTGGGAATGTCAAGGTCTCTGACCTTGATTTCGCAGATGATGCAGTCATCTTTGCAGAGACTTTAGATATCCTTTGGGGGGACATCGAGGTGCTGAATGAGTAGTCGGAGCTGCTGGGATTACGGGCTTCTGGGTCAAAACTAAAATCCAGGCTTTCAATGACATTTTGGATGCCGCTGTCCTGTCTGTGTCTGTTTGTGGTGAGGATTTTGAGGTCATGGAGAGATTAACTTACCTTGGCAGTGATATTCATGTCTCTGCTGGCTGTGAGTCAGTAGTCAATAGACGTCTGGGTCGGGCCTGGGGAGTCATGGATTCACTGGATGATGGGGTGTGGTGCTGCCGGTACCTGTGCAGGAGGACGAAAGTCGGAGTCTTCAGGTCCTTGGTGCTTCCAGTCTTGCTCTATGGATGCGAGACTTGGACTCTGACCAAGGATCTGATAAGGAGACTTAATTCCTTTAGCACCAGGTCTCCAGAGAATCCTTGGCTATTGCTGGTTGGACTTTGTGTCCAACGAGCGGTTGCTGAGAGAGACTCAAATGAGATTTGTTACCTGCATCGTCCGTGAGCGTCAGCTGCGGCTGTCTGGACATGTGGCTCGTTTTTCTGATGCTGATCATGCTCACCAGATTCTCTCAGCGAGGACCAAACGTGCCTCGTGGTTGCAGCAGGTTAATCGGCATCTCAAGGAGATGGGGATGGGCCAGGCATCTGCCGGGGGGATGGCCAGACGGAGGCCCCTGGTGTACCGGCGGAAAGTGGACGCAGTGACACGCTTCTCTGACACATGCTCCCATACCTGACCTGACCTGACCTGAATTTAAATAAATGTTCAATGGGGTGGTGTTTCAGGGATGGTGTTCAGGACTGCTTCTGGACTACTTCAATAGCCCTAAACTTTCAGATTTTTTTTTATTTAAAAACGATCGTTAAAACGTCCCCCCTCTTTTTCTACCCTTCTTTTAGTTGTGTTACATCTTGATCCATTCTGCGTTACAGCTCTTCCATGAGTCTCGACGTCACTGCATACAAAATGGAGAACATGGTTGGGGTATATCGGATTGACCAAAAAACGAAAGTGGAAGGCAAAAGTAGCTTTCATCATCGAATTTTGTCTTATCTCACATTTGTGTTAATTCATCCATTTGTATGCAACACATATCGATGTTGGTATTATCATTGATTAATAGCATGGCTGTGCTGCTGATGGAGTGGCCCCTGCAAGTTAGGATAGGAATTTGTTTCGAGTTATGCCAACAACATGCCAATACTTCATAAAACAACACTGATGGATCTTCACCCTGCACCAGCTTATGTGAGCAGATGAGACATCCAGCTTAGGATCAATCCAAGAAACAGCTACGGCACTTTGTGGTGAAACAGTGTGACTGTGCAGCATCAGTCTGACAGTTTATCGTCAGGTCAGGAATCAAACCCAAATTGATAGCTCAAAGGTAGGTGTGCTACCTCCACACCACCCTGTCTGATAATTTGTGTTTCTGAGAGTATATTGTGCTTGCTGAATGCACAACTGTTTGTAATGTGTTTTATTTAAAGCATTTTGTAAACAAAATAACCTGCATTACTTGAACATTCAATAAATTAAAATAAGTAAAGTAGTGGATGGGAGAGGGAAAAGGTGGTTTGGGAAGGGAGAAGATGGGGGTAGTTGAAGTGATGGGGAGAGGGAGGAAAGCTGAGGTGGTGTTAGTGGGGTATTTGTTCCAGCTTCATGCAGTGTCCATGGTTTGATGCAGACAGATTTCAGATAGATTGAGCAATTGGCTCAGACAGGAACACCAAACAGACTAACCCTTTCATTTATCACAAGACTAGGGCGGTAAGGTTTAAAAGAAATGTCACACACACACACACACACACACACACACACACACACACACACACACACACACACACACACACACACACACACACACACACACACACATTAGATAAAAGCAAAGAATAATTGTCTGAAAATTAATATTTCATTACAGACTTGTACTCCTTACAAACAGAAAATTCACTGTTTTCTCCAAGGATCATCCTATCAGTCCAAATTATAGGATTTCCCACTCCCACTTCTACTTTTCCTCTTTCCAAGATGCAAGTCTTCTTTTTTTTAAATATAAAATAACAATAAGTTCATCTACAATACTTGGCTCATCTTTGAGATAAATGGGCCACAGAAGTTGTATCAACCAACAAGAGAACCAGCCAATCAAACAAAACAGAAAGTAATCCTGACTACGAGAAAAATTCACCGACCGGTGTTTGTGTGTTTGTTACTTACGAAATCTAAAGATTTCGTAAGTATATTGATGGCTTCCGTCATCTGTTTGTTTGTTTGTTTGTAGGCATGATAACTCGAGAACGGAAGAAGCTACCAAACTCAAATTACACCACGTGATTCAGGAGGGTGGTGGCTAGTGCTGATTAGATTTTGGTCAAAATCGGTCAAAGGTCAAGGTCACAGTGAGGTCAAACATTCGATTTTTGATGGTTTGGTGCAGAATCATCATAGAAACTTCTGGTTTGCGTCGCTACCTTCTCTAGAGACAGCTTTTATTAGACAAGGTCAGAGGTCAAGTTGACGATTTCGTAAGTACCAGTCTATGACTGCTTGTTATCTTGCCAAAACGAAGTTTTTGCAAGATATGTTAGTCAGCTTGTATGTTTTTTATATTTTTTATATATATTTTTTTTTTGTCTGTCATCACGTATCAATCACTCTGCAGAGCACAGTTATCATTGGAAATTTTTGTAACTTCGCATATCAGAGTCCTATAGAGGTCCCTTTCTAGAGAACATTGTACTTTACGGTACTTCTACATATCGACGGTCCCCTGTGCCAGTGCGCATGCGCAGCCTGAGCCGGAGCCAGGGATGTTGTGGGTGTTTCAACCTGTTCAATACTTGTTTGATTTTGTCGTTCCACGCTAATAAAGTGGTCGAACAAATTGAACTCTGTTCTTATTTATAATCAAACAACTTGATGCAGTCGAGTAAAGATCGTCGGTGCTGAGGAGGACACGACTGGGTGAAAACGGACCACGAGAATGTCGACAGTGAGTTTGGATTTCTCGGGTACTGTACCCAATCTTCGCCCCCAGGACACTGTACACACGTGTGCATCACCGAAAATAGAACGTTTACTCCAGAATAACTGTTCCTATGGCGCCGATGGAAGCAGAGTGCCCGATCGAGGGTTGTGACTATATGGCTACACACGCAGAGGCGGCAGTGGTGGCCGCCATGTTGAGTATACACGCCACTGTGCACGTCGCCGCCCCCAGGGCGGCGAGCTCGAATGCCAAGATGGAGAAACTCAAGCGTCCCTCCATAGCACTGGCCGGAACGGGCGAGGCCTGGTCGTACTTCATAACCCGCTGGGGCGAATACAAAACAGGTACTAAGCTTGTCGGACCCGACATAGTCACACAGCTACTGGAGTGCTGTGAGGAGGAGCTGAGAAAGGACCTCACTCGCGCGGCGGGTAGGAGCCTCGTGGGCAGCGATGAAGAAGACGTCCTCGCCGCCATGAAGGCGCTCGCCGTCCGGACGGAGAACACGATGGTAGCTCGAGTGGCCCTGTCTAACATGCGGCAGGGACACGAGGAACCCGTCCGGTCGTTCCACGCCCGCATAAAGGGGCAGGCGGACACGTGCAAGTATGAAATGAAGTGCACCAAGGCAGGGTGCGATCAGGTCAACGACTTCACGGAAGAGATATTGCGCAACGTGGTTGCCCGTGGCATCGCGGACCAAGCAATACAACTTGACCTACTCGGTGAGAAGAACCAGGACATGCCATTAAAGGACATGATAGAATATATCGAGGCCAAAGAGTCTGGAAAACGCTCGGCATCACGCCTGCTTGACACTCAGAGCACGGACGCGATCAGTAGTTCGTATCGGCGGGGAAAGCGACAGGACGTCCGCGCCAGAGTAGGAGCCAGGCCGGAAAAACGGAAGGCCAAGCCCGAAGGAGTATGCATCTACTGCGGCGAGGTGGGCCACGGCAAAACACCTCAATGGCACGCCAGATGCGCCGAGTGCCCCGGATACGGTAAAAAGTGCCGGAAGTGTGACCGCCAGAATCACCTCGACAAGGCGTGCCTGGGCGGCCGATCGGCAAGACCCCCATCTAAGGAGACCGACGGGATGTACGACGAGCAGACGGCAGCCTTCGTCGAGCTATGCACAGTCACCATGGCCAGCACAGAGGACGAAATGCGCACGCTTCCCCTTGCTCACCACCTGTACGATGATATGTGCGATAAGTGGATGAAACGCATATCCGACCCGCAGCCATACGTCAACCTCACTCTCACCAACAGGCGCGAGGATTACAAAGCGCTGGGTTTTAACCTCCTGAAACACACCCGCGCGGTAACCCTACCCGCTATGGCAGACACGGGGTGCCAGAGCTGCCTGATCGGCATTAAAGTCGTCCAACAAATGGGCCTGAGTACCGAGGACCTCATACCTGTATCCATGACCATGAAGGCCGCAAACAACAGAGGAATTCGTATCCTCGGAGCCGTGGTAGTCAGATTCGCCGGTAACAGTGACGACGCTCGGAGATTGGAGACGGGCCAAATCGCGTACGTGACGGACTCTTCAGACCGCATATTCCTCTCCCGCGCGGCCTGCATGGACCTGGGAATGATCTCGGACAGATTCCCGACACTCGGAGAGGTGAATCTGACGACCTCGGAATTGTGCGACTGCCCGCGACGCGCGGAGTCGCCGACCAAGCCGACAGCACTCCCCATGCCAGCGACCGAGGCCAACAGAGAGGCACTACAGTCACATTTACTCAGGATGTATGCTCAGAGCACATTCAACACGTGCCCACACCAGCCACTACCGAGAATGACCGGCCCGCCACTACGTCTTATGCTCAGTGAGAACGCGACACCGGTTGCCCATCACACTCCCATCGCCGTGGCCATACATTGGCAAGATGAGGTAAAAGCAGGCCTCGACCAGGATGTTCGGCTCGGCGTGTTGGAGGAAGTACCCGTCGGCACGCCGGTGACATGGTGTCACCGCATGGTAATTTGCGCGAAAAAGAATGGCAAGCCGCGACGCACCGTCGACTTTCAGGCCTTGAACAAGCATGCGTTCCGCGAGACCCACCACACCCAATCCCCGTTCCACCAGGCGAGACGCGTACCGAACGGGAAGCGCAAGACAGTATTCGACGCATGGAACGGTTACCATAGCGTCCGCCTACACGAGGACGACCGCCACAAGATGACCTTCATCACTCCATGGGGGCGCTACCGGTACCTATCTGCCCCACAAGGGTATATGGCATCGGGGGACGGTTACTCACGACGATACGATGAGATCGTCGCGGACATTGGTAACAAGACCAAGTGCGTAGATGACACGCTACTATGGTCAGACACGATTGAGGGGAGCTACTTCCAGGCGGTCCAATGGCTGGATATATACGGCCGGAATGGAATCATCCTCAACCCGGAGAAGTTTGTCTTCAGCGCACCCACGGTGGACTTCGCGGGCTTCACCATCACCATGACCGACGTGCGACCGTGCAGCCGCTACCTGGAAGCAATCCACGATTTCCCACAACCGCGTAACATCACCGACGTCAGATCGTGGTTCGGGCTTGTCAACCAGGTGGCATACGCCTTTAGTATGGCCGAACGAATGCAGCCATTCCGGAAGCTCCTGAAAAGTGGAGAACGCTTCCAGTGGTCCATGGAGTTAGAGGATATATTCCGCGAGTCGAAAGATGTGATCGTACAAGAAATCGAACACGGTGTCCGCATATTAGACAAAACTAAGCCAACATGCATCGCCACGGACTGGTCGAAGGAGGGAATCGGATTCTGGTTGCTTCAAAAGCACTGCCGATGCGTGCCAGTTAGACCATTCTGCTGCACTGATGGATGGAAAATAACCCTGGTCGGCAGCAGATTTACACACACGGCAGAATCCAGATACGCGCCCATAGAGGGCGAGGCTCTCGCAGTCGCGGATGCCTTGGACAAGGCGCGCTACTTCGTACTGGGCTGCGAGAACCTGATCGTTGCGGTAGACCACAAACCACTGCTGAAACTCCTTTCGGACAGAGCACTTGACGACATACCCAACCCCCGCCTCAGGAACCTCAAGGAGAAGACCCTGCGTTATCGCTTCCGCATCATACATATCCCGGGCATGAAGAACAAGGCGGCAGATGCCATGTCGCGCAGGCCGGTCGGCACCACGCGACCTCCACTCATGAACTTTCCAGATGACAATGCCACCATAGCGACCCACCTCCAACCAAGCACACACACCGACGTCCTGTCCCTCCTACGCCAAACTGAGCCGGAGTATGATGACGACGTCGAGGAGGACAACCTGGCATGGTGTGCCGCGGGCCTCAAATCATTGCGATCAGTAACATGGGATCGCGTCAGGGAAGCCACCAGCAGCGATGGCGATATGCACATATTGGAGGGAATGACAATGAACGGCATCCCCGACTCAAAAATCGAGATGCCAGAGACAATTCGCGACTATCACCAGTACCGCAAGAACATTACATCGACAGATGGAGTGATCCTATACAAGGACCGAGTAGTCATACCACCCTCACTCCGCGGCGATGTGCTGAGCGCCCTACACGCTGCCCACCAGGGCGTATCAATGATGACCGCCCGCGCAGAATCCTCTGTATTCTGGCCAAGCATGTCGGCCGACATCAGCGCCACTCGGAAAAACTGCGAACACTGCCACCGGATGGCACCATCACAGCCTGGAGCGCCACCAACTCCACCTATTCCGGTCGTTTACCCCTTTCAGGCAGTGTGCTCGGACTTCTTTGTACACAGGGGTGCACACTACCTTGTGACGGTGGACAGATACTCGAACTGGCCGATCATCTCAAAGTCGACGGGTGGCGCCGCCGGACTCATAAACCACTTACGTCGCGCCTTCGTGACGTACGGGACACCAGAAGAGCTCGCGTCGGATGGGGGACCGGAGTTCACCTCCACCGAGACCAGGTCATTCCTGCACAGCTGGGGCGTACACCACCGCTTGTCATCGGTGGCCTTCCCTCACAGCAACTGTCGCGCGGAGATTGGAGTTAAGACAATGAAACGACTTATCACGGACAACACCAGCCCGCAGGGAGAACTTGACACTGACGCTGTGCAGAGAGCGATACTACAATATCGTAACACGCCTGACCCTGACACGAAGATCTCCCCGGCAATGTGTGTCTTCGGCCGCCCGATACGCGATTTCATCCCAATTATCCCCGGGAAGTACAGACCGCACGACACTTGGCATGAGACCCTGAAAGCGAGGGAGGAGGCCCTCCGCAAACGTCATATCCGCACAGCCGACACCTGGGCAGAACACACCAAACGCCTTCCGCCACTTGCTGTAGGGGACCTAGTCCGCGTACAGAACCAGACAGGATTCCACCCAAAAAAATGGGACAAGACAGGCAGTATCGTGGAGGTATGCCAACACGACCAATACGTGATCAAGGTCGACGGCTCGGGCAGAGTCACACTTCGGAACAGGAAATTCCTGCGCAAGTTTAGCCCAGTTCGCAATGACCAGCTGCCACCCCGGTCTATCTATGATGATCTAGCAACCCGCATCACTGTACCTGCACCCGTTGTAACACCGCAACTGCCTGACCTCGACAGCGAACCCGTGACATCTGCGACGCCAACGGGGCCCACGCCGGCACTGACGTCAGTATGCACACCCCGGCGCAAGAAGACACCCGTTTCAGACACGCCAGCAGCACCAGGACGAGGCACACCGAGGCGCGCGATCCTTCAGACGCCACCATCGGCCCCTGAAACCCCGAGAGCCCCATCCCCACTGGGGCCCGATGTGACACCACCAGCACCAGCAATAGGTCAACGCCGATCCACCAGAGCGACCAGCGTGCCTGCCTGGCACAAGGACTACTGCATGGAATAGTCACACGATGGGCGATATAAACTTTTGTTCATTCATTAAACTTAATATTTTCTCAGCCTTTATCTATTAACATAATAAAGACTCGGAGGGAGATAGAGAACATTGTACTTTACGGTACTTCTACATATCGACGGTCCCCTGCGCCAGTGCGCATGCGCAGCCTGAGCCGGAGCCAGGGATGTTGTGGGTGTTTCAACCTGTTCAATACTTGTTTGATTATTGTCGTTCCACGCTAATAAAGTGGTCGAACAAATTGAACTCTGTTCTTATTTACTTTCAGCACATAAAATTTTCAAGGTCAAGGTCAAAGGTCAAGGTCACTTTGTCGCAAATCAGGGGAGTCGACGAAACCCTTATTTTTTGAGTAATTTTGATCGGATCGTCTTCTCATGGGAATATAGTTCATGGTCTGGTGCTCAGCTGATTAATTTTTGGTGGCGATCGGCCTTGACCTTCATGGTTAGCGCCTGAGGTCAAACATTTGACCCCAAAGTCAAATTTTCAAGTTTTAGGAACCATGTCATGTAGTACCTCAAATTGAATACCTCGATGAGTGGTTTCTAGATATGTCAAGCTTGAGACATTATGACGTCATTTGGTGACGTTATGAGGCAAACATATTTTTCATGGTTACTCTGTAGAACGATTCTCATCGGAATCTCTCGTAGGCAGATATTCCTCAAGGAGTCGCTCCTGGTGGATAGCAGCTCTGTTCACCTCAGTGTGACCTTAAAGAAGTCACACGTGGTCACCTTTTGGCAAGATACGGGTCACCCTGCGGGTGACATTGGTTTTATTTGTTTGTTTGTCGTGCTCCTCCGTCAGTTCTGGGCTGATTACTTCTAGACTTGCTACGCAGGATCAGCACGACCCCAATTAAAGTAGAGGGGTGTTTTTATCTTTGCCGGTGGTCTTCAGAAGAAGACAAAAAATGAATGTGTCAGAAGAACATGTTGCATGCTTGGAACAACATCGCCCATCGGGTGGATCCTCTGTTAATGCAACCAATTCATAACCTATGTTTGCATATCATTGAAGACATAATTTTTACGGTCAATTGAAATATTTAACACATAAACATTCAGAATAATTCTCACATTGGACTCAATCAAGTCATTCGTCCAGCATAGCAACAACAATGTGAGGAGCTATTCTGATTCTGATGTACCAAACTGTGTTACAGAGCGTCAATGCTGTTGAAGCAGTTTCTTGGCAAGGATTTTGCTGGGTGGTTTGCCATTGCCTTCCCAGCAGTATTTAGAGGAGGAATTTTGAATTTGGCCATTGTACCGATGACAGCTCATCTACTTTTGGCAACCAACACCGTTGGGTCTTTAACATCCACCAATGAAGGCCGGCAGATAGGATTCACAATTTAACATCCATCCGAGGGAGAGCACACACATTGATGAATCATCCTGCCTGTGAAGCACGGGGATTCGAACCCAGGCGAGACAGCTTGGAGGTGAGTGTGCATACCTCTCAGCCATCCTGCCAGTTTTATGAGAAGCAATATAGATATGCTAGATTGAACCATGAGGTTTGCATCACAAGTCACAAAGTCTCAAGTGTAAATTCAACCTCTTACATCATGTGTCAAGAGTCTGAATCCAACACATTAAGGAACTCGAGTTCTACGTCACCATCATTGACAGACAATAACCCACCCAGCCCAAGCAAGGTTAGAGTTAGGAAATTCATTCAGGATTCCATGCTACCTTATTATTCTCATTGGTATGAAATGGAAATATCTACGTCCACAAAACGTCAGTGTTTCAACAGCAGTGAAGGGAAAGGAATACACATAGCATATAGCCCCCCCCCCCATCCACCCCATCCCTGGGTACAAGTGTCACCAGCCATGTAGTGCGTGGACACCATGATGCGATCTCCTGCTCTGTAATAAAATCTCAACCGAGCGCAGCTCCGTTACGTGTTGTAGTAATTATGTGCAATAATGAAACAAGCCATAAAATCATTGGATATTAATTATGGCAAAATGAGAAGGCGTCATGATGTCGACTTGAATAGAATCCGACCAGCAGCATTAGTTGTAATTTTTTTATGCTTCTCTCATTATTGGGTGTCCAAGTCCCTCCATGTTGTGCAAATGAAATGACTTTCACCATGATCTGTCTGCTGCTGCAAGAGGTGATTATAAACAGAAAAATAAAAAAGGAATTGCAAAAGGTGGTTTGCACATTTATTGATGTATAATATCTCATGGAAAAACTAATTTTGGAAACTGTCATTATACTTTTGGCTATGACCTTTTAACGTTCGATGAAGATCTTTCTTGAAGGTGTGCACAGTCTCAAGATGGCAGGAAGGAGTTTCTGGAAGAGGATGCATTCTCCTTTGCACTAATTTTACAAGAGCAACAACTAAAAGGCCTAATCTTGTGAAGGATACAATAGGATTGCCTATTCTACCCTGACCAAACGTATACATTAAATAGAGATCTACTAGGGTGAAAAAGACCTTGATAAATGAATTTTCTCTGCCATTTCAATAGATGTCATTACACACATCTTGTAGGTGAGATTAATAAGTTAATCGTTCAATGAAATGAGAATTTTTTTTTCTATTACCACAATGGTACATCATGTTCTTTCGCAATATAAGTGCAGTGTATTGTTGACGCACTAAAGAGCAGAGGTCTCTATTCATTACACAAATCACTCTCAAAACCACGGCTTGACAGATAAATCCACAGATGGCCCTTGCCTTTTCATAAAGATGGTCAGAGGTCGCGTTTGCTTCCTAACCACGCAGATTGACAATATCGTACAAGCTCACTGCAACCGATTTACTCTCCATAATGACTTTGTCATCCCATTTCTCTCGGTCAAATCAGCTACTATTGCCACGTCAATGGATGTTACAGGTGGCAAAAAGCATTTACACAGAATATCCTCTCTATATCTTTATGGGCAGAAATAGACAAAATTGCATTATTATACATTTTAAAAAAACAATTCAAGAGCCTGTTTGGTTTCACCTTCCTAAAAATCATTACGCTGCATGATCTTTTCAGGCTTGGCTTAGACAATGCGTTGCTGAATATCTTCTACCGAAACCATACGTCGAACGTGTGTTTGATTGCTTTCTATATCAAGAAATTCCACAAATGAGACATTATAGTCCAAGAAAAACCAAAGATTTTTCTTTTCTTTTCTAAGATCGAAGAATTAATATATAATTAACATGCTTTTTTTTTTCTTCTTCTTCTTACTAATCAGATGTACTTATACATTTCGTCGAGAAAGGGATAAAAAGCTGCTATTTCTTGGACTATTTGTGAGTATATTGGTTATGTAACTTTTTGATCATCCTTCATACTTCTGCATATGAATACTGCATTATGCCAACAGAAATACATTCATTTTGCATCGTATGCTTCCACAAGGAAGACCAAATGTTTTTCACTTTAACATGCACTACTATGCATTCACAACAATTACAATACCCCCATTTGTATAGCACCATGGAACTACCAATGTTCCTAAAGTCTGGGGTACCACCATTCACCCTGAATTGCCGAATTGTTTATTTTTCTACTTCATCATTCAATAGCTACTTAACACTGACAGAGTAGCAGCAACAATGTGACAACCATACACAAACTATGTTGAGCAGGTGCCTGCTTGCCATGTATGTCGATTCAGAATAAAGACGTATACAGTGCCAAAAGAAAGTCTACACCCCCTTTCAAAATTTTCACCTGTATATTGCCTTATAGCCTGGAATTGTATTCCATTTAATCAGAATTTTTCCACCTTTATTTACACATCGTAACCCACAACTTCCAAGTGAAAAACAAATTCGACAAATTTCAGAAAATTAATTTAAAATACAAAACTAGAATATCTTGGTTGGATAAGTGTCCACCCCCCTGAGTTAATACTTGGTAGAAGCACCTTTAGCAGCAATTACAGGTGTGTGTGTGTGTGTGTGTGTGTGTGTGTGTGTGTGTGTGTGTGTGTGTGTGTGTGTGTGTGTGTGTGTGTGTGTGTGTGTGTGTGTGTGTGTGTGTGTGTGTGTGTGTGTGTGTGTGTTCGCGCGCTCTGTTGCTCGTTTTCCCTTCTATCTTGACAAGTTTCCCAGTACCTGCTGATCAGAAACATTACCATAACATCATGCTGCCACCACCATGCTTCACAGTAGGGATGGTGTTCGTTGGGTGATGTGCTGTGTTTGGTTTGTGCCAAACGTAACGTTTTGCATTTGGGCCAAAAAGTTCCATCTTGGTTTCGTTAGACCACAAAACTTTTTGCCGCATGGCTTCAGAATCTCCGGAGTGGATTTTTGCATACTTCAAAAGGGATTCAAAGTGGGCTTTTTTGTCATGGCTTCCTTCTTGCCACCCTACCATACAGGCCAGACTTGTGGAATGCTTGAGATGTTGGTCTCACATACACACAGTGTCCAATCTTTGCTATAAAGGCATGTAACTCTTTCAATGTTGCCATTGGCCTCTTGGTGGCCTCTCTGATTAGTCTCCTCCTTGCTTGGTCATCCAATTTGTCGGGACGGCCTGATCTATGCACGGTCTTTGTGGTGCCATACGCCTTCCACGTCTTAATGATTGTCTTGATTGTGCTCCAAGGGATAGTGAAGGCTTTAAAATATTTTTATACCCATCCCCTGATCTGTGCCTTTCCACAACTTTACCCCGGAGGTCTTTTGAAAGCAACTTGGTGCTCATGGTTGAGTCTTTGCTGTGAAATGCACTACCTCGCAAAGGAAACCTGTGGGAACAGCTGATCGTATTCTCAAATAATCAAAATCACTACAATTTAACACAGGTGGAGACCAATTAACTTGGTGTGTGATTTTGAATGTGATTGCTAATTTACAATTGCTATTATAAGGGGGGATTTGGTTTGTAGGGAAGGGGTCATTGAAAGTCCTATTGGGTTTATCCAAATTCGGCTTAACAAGGAGTCATCTTAATTGGAATATATCAGAGGTGTGTGTATTTATTACATGGCAACATTTTTGATCTCACACCATCTTCCACACAAAGTACACATTGGAAATTTGTGTCCATGGTGCAAGGGCATCCTCCAGTTTTTTTAATGGTTATTAAGAAAATTTGTTTTTCAAGGTGTATCAAAAGAATAATGTCACAAAAGACGACACGTCATGATAAATTGCAAATGCATGACACTATGATAAATTGCAAATTATAAATTATAGAATTGTGGATTTTTATAGGATTTTAAAATTTATTTTTTAAAAGAATTTTTATTCAAAAAAACACTTTATCATAACAGGATTTTTATTATTTTAACAAAAGCATCGATAATAGTAGCTTTTAAGATAGGTGTGACAATTTTACTTGGAGACTGACGTCTCTGTTTGAGCGTGCCTCATGCAATCACCGAAGTGGAGCACTCGCTGAGGTGGTGAGCCGTTTCTCAGATGAAGTCCTAACTATTGTTATTATTTATATTCATTGTGCCCTGTTGTGCTGTGAGTTGTAGAAATTGTGAAGCATCTTAGAGAAGTTTCATCAGGTTCCCAACTCACTAAAGATAGGGCGTTGTACTCGTAAATTCTCAAGTGAAAAAAAATGGATGGATGCTATGGGGGCTCCTCAAAATAAAAATGTTGTAATCCAATCGTTTTGCGCAGCGGATTTAATGTCAACGATCTGAAGGTCCGAGTATGTAAACGGGATGTCGTACTCGGATAAGAGACTCTCAGACCGAAGCCATTTTTTACCACTCCTGACAATTTCAGACTTGTGAGACGAGTGAAAGAGTTGATGGTTTCAGGAATTTAAACGTGTAGAGTGGCTCAGATAAACCTGTGACTGATGAAGGATTTTAATTTTTTGGTTTCACTTCTTACAGTTAATAAAACGTTTTCATTCTAATATTAATATTGTTGTGGTTGAGGAAATTCGCAAACCACCATTCAGGTCCCGTAGGTGAGATATCTCTGTAAGTACATGTGTAGTTAGCCCAAACCCGTTGTTTAGAGGGAATAAATGTCATTCATTCGGGCTGCGACCCTTTAAGATAGCCGTTTTTCTGTTCTATCTTTATTTTGAACCAACCACGTCTCAACCGCCAACACACAAAAACCACCAACCACAACGCCGCTTCACAACAACAACAACGCCACCAGCCACGACCTTTACCTTCACAACTCGCTCTCGCAATCATCGCATCACCACCATTCCAAGCGTCACCATGGCCAGGGACCGCCACTTTAGACCCTCCACCACCTTCACCTCTCCTCCTTCTACCGCCATTCCCGCACCGCTTGTGGGCGCCGAGCGTCAGGCTGTCCTGGCCTCGTGCGGGACGCGCGCCGAGCCTCGGGTGCAAAGAGCGGCCTTTCCGAGGGGAAGTCGGATCAGGAATGATTCACGCCCACTTCCGATCCCTCCAATCATTAAGCGCGGGGCGATTTGGCCCCGCCTCCAGGCGCGTCGGAGTAGAATCGATATATGCAGATTCGCGGAGCAGGAATGATTCACGCCCACTTTTCCTCCGTCCAATGGGCGAGTGTGGCTCCGCCCCCGAGCCCATCCTGATCCGAAAATCTGCATATGGGTTCTCCTGTCGCACTATAAAGCGCCGAGCACGGGGCGAATTGAGTCAGTAGAGGTTTTCTGTTTCGGGCTCGGGCGAGTTGTGGCGGCGGCGAAGTGTGGCAGCAGCAGTCAAGACGGGTCTGGAGGAGAGTCGGTCTGTCGGGGTTCGGAGTCTGTCGGGGAGCTGCAGAGAGGAGAAGCCGGGAACGCGGTCGAGGGCGAAGTGGAGTCGCTCGTCGCGGGACCCAAGCAAGCCAGCTGTCCTCTTTCCCCAGAGCATCAACAACCCCCCCCAGTTTCCCCCCCGTGCTGAGATAGTGCGAAAAGGGGGGCCCCGTTCCCACGCCATTCCAGGCAGTGCCAGCGAGGCCCGCGGAGGAGCGTGGAGTCGGGGCGCCGCCGCCATTTTGCGGCTCATCACAAGACGGGTAGGCTCTGCCCGGTCTCGCGCCCACAGACCACGTCTGCCCCCTTGTAGTTGAGGGTGGCCCCTTTTTCTTTTGCTTTTGAGTATATGTGTTGTCGGCGCTGTCTGTAAAGTAAAACTGTAAGTGTTGCCGTGTGCTCGCGTAGTCGGTAGTAGATCTGCATTGTGTTTCTTTTGTTGCAATTGCTTTTGGTGCATAATTGTTGTGTTTCTTTTACATTTGCTTTTGGTGCATAATTGTTGTAATTGTATATGTGTGCTTTCCGTTTGCCGCGGAATAAATGTGAATTATGTTGAACTGTTTTTCCCGTTTCGCTTCGTCTTTTCTTTAATTGAATCTCCATCTTACTTCACGTTAAGGGTTGGTAGTGGGCTAAAAAACACCCGAGAATGAATCGGAACTGTCCAGGCCGACGATAACACCGCTCGGTTATCCCGATAGTACGGAACGGGTCGCTTAAAGTGGCCCGTGTCCGAAGTCGACCTGCGGCGAGGTGCGATATCCCGGTCTACCCTCCGTGTGGGTACTTAGGTAGGTCGAATTTGGCGAACAACCCTATCCCACGCGGGGGGGCGATTGGCACGATCGTGGTGAGGCCGAAAGGCCCACCCATGACTAGTTCCCGGCGTTAGTCCGAGAGGGTCACGACGGAATTGTCCGTCCGGTGGGCGACGTGCTGCGATTCGAGTTACGTGGCCGCTCGCACGCCGGCGGGCGCGAATTCGCAACACTGGTGTCAGGAGTGGGATACAAACCCATCCCCCTCCTCGCGGCACTGGTGTCGGAGAGCGGGAAACAGGCTCTCCTGTCTCCAGCTAAATTCACGGGAATCGGTCCAGGGGTGAGAGGAGCGACCCCCGATTCCCTCCAAATTACGAGCGATTTAAATTAACCCTTTACGAGAGATAAGATGGCGTCTCAAGGCGAGCGGGAGCCGGGGGTATTAGAAATGGATTTAGAATGTGTAGAATCCATGGTCCAGGATGAAATCCCCATGCAGGAAATGTTGGCTGTGCAGGAACACGAACTCGCCCAACTGAACCCAGAGCCCGAAATAGGTGCGGCGGTGGCCGCGGTGTATGACACCTCCCTCCCCCTCTCCGCCAAAACCCCCCGATCCTTGCCGAATCGGCTCAGCTGAGTGCGCCCGACATGGCCCGGCTATGCGCCATGCTGGCAGGAATCAGTGGAGACATGCACGAAATGAAAACAAAAATGGAAACAAACACGAACGAAATAAAAGTCATGAACGAAAAGATGGATACAAACACAAACAAAATAAAAGGCATGAACGAAAATATGGAAACAAACGCACTCAAAATGAAGGAAGAAATGAGAGAAATGCTGGGTGAGACGCAGAACATGGGCCGAAGCCTGCAGGCGGGCATGAAGGCAGTAACCGCAGAGCTCAAAATGGCGACGCCACGTGTGGGAGCGAACGAGCTGGGAGGGGGTGCAACGGCTGTCGGGCCCGCGGTGGAGGCGGGAAAGGAGAAAATAATTCGGGGGACGTGTTGGGCGAGGGTCGTGACGGTGACCGAGAGGGAAAAACTAATTGGGGTGACGGAGACGTGCACGAGGGAGATAACAAGGGAAGAGACAGAAATAGAGACAACGGCAGAATTAATCATGGAGACGAAAAAGACAAAAGAGGAAACAGCAGAGACGAAAAGCGAGGAAGAAATGGGGGTAATGGACGACGTGACGGGATTGACGGAGATGCAGGTATTGAAAGAAATAAGAGACGCGGGAGATGGGAACGATAGAGGAGAGACTACACGATGAAGACGGGGTTAGAGACGCACACACACACACACACACACACACACACACACACAGAGGGAGTGGAGGACGATGAGGGTGAGCTGGAGGACTGGGTGGAGACCCGGTGCGAGCAGCGGGATAGCCTCCTCCAGGAACGAGGGGAGGGAGTATTCCCCCTTGAGGCGAGTCACGACCAGGTGGGTCCGGTCGTGCTTTGCGAGGTCGAGGGGAGGATGGCTGTGAACGGGTGCACGGAGAGCTTGGGGGGTATAGAGGCCCCGGAGACCGTTGTGGGGACACGAATCCCCAGTGTGGTTGTCCCGGTGTGTGTGGTGCAGGGTGTGAGTGCGTCCCCGTGTGTGGAAGCGTCCCCGTGTGTGAGTGGTGTGGTGGCAAGTGTGCCGAAGGGCGTGCTTCCCAGCACACCGTGTGTAAGTGAGGCACCGCGGGTGAGTGCCCCCGCGTGTGTGAGTGGTGTGCTTTGTGTGAGGGAAATGGCACGAGTGAGTGGAAGGCCGCGAGTGAGTGGAGTCACGTGTGCGAGGGAGGTGGCATGCGTGAGTGAACGGCCGAGTGTGAGGGAGACCGTGTGTGTGAGAGAGCGGTATGTGAGGGAGATGACGGTGGGCATGCGGGATCACGCAGCCGCGTCTCCCGGGGTGAATGTAATGGAGTGGTGTATGAGTGTCGTGACACGCAGGTGTGCGTGGGTCGAATGGCGACGACGGCGACATGTGAGGGACAAAAGCCGGGTAGCGGCTGTAGATGTTTTGCGCACCGCGCCGGGTTCACCCAGCAGCGAGCGCGAGGTCCGTGCTGTGCAACGCACGAGGCCCCCACGTGCTTGTTTGCGGGATTGAAGCCCAGTCCGGAAACGAGCGCGGTGAATGTTGCCGATCCCGCGACGGACAAAGTTTAGGCAGGATTTGGGATTTGGACCGGATGGGTTCTCCACGCGGGCGTGTGTGTTAAGCTCTATCGGGCAGAGCACGTGTTCGCGTGGGGAACCCCTTGAGACGTGAGGCTTGTGTTTTTTTTACGCGCCGGGTGACGTCATGGCTGCGTGTGTGTGGTTGGAGATCCGGCAGGAGGGTGAATCCCTGCCGGATGGTACCGTCCAAGAGGGACGAGAACAGCTGCCATGACGTCACGCCACAGGTGCGCGGCTGTGAATTGCCACGCTGGTGCGCAGGTTGTGAGTTGCCACGCTGGTGCTGCGCGATGGAAAAAAAAAAGAAAAGCAAGCCTCACTTTCGGGTGCACAGGATTCCCGGGCAACGGGTGGAAGACCCCCTTGACCTGGGCACAGGATGAAACTAGTTAGGGGGAAGGGTTAGCTTAGTTAGACCGACTTCATGGGGCAGGGGTAAGTCCTCATGGAGTCCGTGGAATGGATTAGTTAGAGGGATTGTAGCCAGATTTAGGATGGGAAATTGTGTTTTTTTGATTTTGAGGACAGTGACAGACTTGTGGATGTGTAGCGGGGACGTAGTTTAGCTACGTAGTGTTAAAAGGAACGTGCTGTAGTGTAAGGGACGATGTGGGAGCACGAGTTAGTTAGGGGATGTAGTTAGAAGGATGGCAGAGTTCAGCGGTGAGTGTGTTGAAGAGTTGTGGGTTGTGAGGTGAGTAAATGTGCTTGGTGAGTGAGTGAGGCCAGCGGGTCTGTGTGAGTGGAGCGAATGGGGAATGCATGGTGCGATGAGTGATTGGGGGGAGGAGTGACTCCCGCCCAAGGGACCCCGGGGTCAGTGTAGAGTGAGTTAGGGGGTTAGTTAAATTGACAAAATGGAGGTCGTTTTATTGTTGGTGGGAAAGTATGCTCGACACCCATTTGGAGGGGTGCAGGAGCCCTGTTGACGGGCTGGGAGCGTGGCTGCGAAAGGTGAGTATCGCTGAGTGGGTACCCCGGGCACCAGGCTAGTCAGCCGTAGTAGGCCAAGGGCCCATGGGGGGCCGGGATAGCGTAGTGGGCACGGGTGTGCCCGCTTGGTGCGGGGGCCCGGGGCGCCGTTAGCCACGTGGGCAGTGTTGTGGGCATGGGTGACCCTCGGAAAGGGGCCCGGGAAGCCGGCCTGCCACGTGTGCGTTTCAGGGGAGGTGCCATGGGGGGCACTCCCCGGTGTTTAGGGAGCTGGTAGGCTCGGAGGCAGTGTAGTGCCCAGGGGTGCCATAGCTGGAGATTCGGCAGAGGGTCGTGCCTGCCAAGGGGAGCCACGCGTCCCAGCCATGAGACCGTGTGAGGGCACGGAAAGAAAATTGGGGGGCGAGGCCCGAAATTGTGAGGACACCAACACAGGCGACGGGAATCTGGGTTTATAGAACCAATAGTTTAAGCGAGAGGCGCTTGTTGAAAGCCCCGGGGTAGTTTAAAGGTAAATGGATAGGGTAGATGAGGAAGTGTACCCCTCCGCACCATCCATCCCCTCGCTCTCGTTGTGGGCCGCTGGACCCACTTTGTGTGAAGATCGCTGAAGTCTGGGGAGGCCATCTTGAGGCTTCGTTGGGCCTCGCCACAGGACGCTAGCTCTCCCTTGTTCCCCTCTGGGAAGGGAACGTAGGGGTTGGGAGTAGGCTCGGTGACAGGATAGGTTAGCCGAACAAGGACGATAAAGGGGGTTAGGGGATGATTTATAGTGGGGAAGTAAAAATAAAAACAACAAAAAAATAAGTTGGGGCTAAATTGGTTTTGGACAAATTAAGGGAGTGGGTATGGACAGTGACAGGCAAAGGTGATAGGTGGGAGGGAGACCGTAGGGTAGGTCCAAGCCTGCCTTCCGAGTGGCCAGCACCACCGCACTCCCTCCACCAACCTCCACTGAACGGCAAAGGCTGGCCAGCTTCATCTGCTGGCTGTGTTGCTGCAAGGCAAAGGCCGGCCAACTTCATCGGCAGCTGTGTTTTGCTGCAAGGCCTGTGCCGGCCGGATCATCTGCAGCTGCTGTGCTTCAAGGCCTGTGCCGGCCAGATCGTCTGCCGGATGTGTTTGCCTGCAGCGGCCCTGTTCTGCCGGCTGTGTTTGCCTGCAGCGGCCTGGTTCTGCAGGCTGTGTTTGCCTGCTCACCTTTGCCATGCCATGCCCACTGCCCCTGTTCAACAGCCCCCGTTCAAGTTTGCTTTGCCCCCCCCCCTGTTCATTTCCATGTGCGCCAGGATCAAGGCAACAGTTTGCAAGCTGCAAGAACTGCCCTATTGGCAGCTACAACACGGGCCTGCAGTGGCGGCCCGTGCACCGTGTTTGCGTCCATCCATTCATCCATCCATCCATCCGTTGTGCTCATTGAGTGTGCCACTTGAGCTGGCACGGAGACTGCGTTTGTGCAGCCCATGCACCGTTGTGGTTCACTGGGTTCATTTCAAAAGGGAAGGCCTTGGACAGCGTGTGAGCAGCCGGCCACGTTCCCTGTCACCTGCATTGCATGAGCCAGAGACTGCATGCGAGCAGCCTGGCTCCCTGCTAACTGCTTTCTTTTTGCAGAGTCCATTGATCCTGTGCCATGGTTTAGTGTAAAATTTGTAAGTTAAGGTTAAGATGTACTGTAAATATGAGTGCGCCCCCGGCATGTCTGTCTTAGCGCCGGCAATTTTATTTAAGTCATCCGTATGAGTGGGTTTGTTTAGTTAGTTACTCAGCCCTCAGGTTATTTATTTTGGGGACACGAATACCATGAATGTCGCACTCAGGGATCCGTACTTAAAACGTACTAGGGGAGAACTACACATGATGGCACACAAAAATTTGACGACTCGGGACGAGTCTGTAAAAAGGGGAGGGGGTAGTGTTGTGTTTGAGGAAATTCACAAACCACCATTCAGGTCCCGTAGGTGAGGTATCTCTGTAAGTACATGTGTAGTTAGCCCAAACCCGTTGTTTAGAGGGAATAAATGTCATTCATTCGGGCTGCGACCCTTTAAGATAGCCGTTTTTCTGTTCTATCTTTATTTTGAACCAACCACGTCTCAACCGCCATCACACAACAACCACCAACCACAACGCGCTTCACAACAACAACAATGCCACTAGCCACGACCTTTACCTTCACAACTCGCTCTCGCAATCATCGCATCACCACCATTCCAAGCGTCACCGTGGCCAGGGACCGCCACTTTAGACCCTCCACCACCTTCACCTCTCCTCCTTCTACCGCCATTCCCGCACCGCTTGTGGGCGCCGATCGTCAGGCTGTCCTGGCCTCGTGCGGGACGCGCGCCGAGCCTCGGGTGCAAAGAGCGGCCTTTCCGAGGAGAAGTCGGATCAGGAATGATTCACGCCCACTTCCGATCCCTCCAATCATTAAGCGCGGGGCGATTTGGCCCTACCTCCAGGCGCGTCGGAGTAGAATCGATATATGCAGATTCGCGGATTAGGAATTAATTCCTGCCCACTTTTCCTCCGTCCAATGGGCGAGCGTGGCTCCGCCCCCGAGCCCATCCTGATCCGAAAATCTGCATATGGGTTCCCCTGTCGCACTATAAAGCGCCGAGCGCGGGGCGAATTGAGTCAGTAGAGGTTTTCTGTTTCGGGCTCGGGCGAGTTGTGGCGGCGGCGAAGTGTGGCAGCAGCAGTCAAGACGGGTCTGGAGGAGAGTCGGTCTGTCGGGGTTCGGAGTCTGTCGGGGAGCTGCAGAGAGAAGCCGGGAACGCGGTCGAGGGCGAAGTGGAGTCGCTCATCGCGGGACCCAAGCAAGCCAGCTATCCTCTTTCCCCAGAGCATCAACAACCCCCCCTGTCTCCCCCCCGCGCTGAGATAGTGCGAAAAGGGGGTCCCCGTTCCCACCCCATTCCAGGCAGTGCCAGCGAGGCCCGCGGAGGAGCGCGGAGTCGGGGAGCCGCCGCCATTTTGCGGCTCATCACAAGACGGGTAGGCTCTGCCCGGTCTCGCGCCCACAGACCAGGTCTGCCCCCTCGTAGTTGAGTGTGGCACCTTTTTCTTTTGCTTTTGAGTATATGTGTTGTCGGCGCCATCTGTAAAGTAAAACTGTGTAAGTGTTGCCGTGTGCTCGCGTAGTCGGTAGTAGATCTGCATTGTGTTTCTTTTTTGCATTTGCTTTTGGTGCATAATTGTTGTGTTTCTTTTACATTTGCTTTTGGTGCATAATTGTTGTAATTGTATATGTGTGCTTTCCGTTTGCCGCGGAATAAATGTGAATTATGTTGAACTGTTTTTCCCGTTTCGCTTCGTCTTTTCTTTAATTGAATCTCCATCTTACTTCACGTAAAGGTTGGTAGTGGGCTAAAAAACGCCCGACAATTAATCGGAACCGTCGAGGTTGACGATAACACCGCTCGGTTATCCCGATAGTACGGAACGGGTCGCTTAAAGTGGCCCGTGTCCGAAGTCGACCTGCGGCGAGGTGCGATCGCCCGGTCTACCCTCCGTGTGGGTACTTAGGTAGGTCGAATTTGGCGAACAACCCTATCCCACGCGGGGGGCCGATTGGCACGATCGTGGTGAGGCCGAAAGGCCCACCCATGACTAGTTCCCGGCATTAGTCCGAGAGGGTCACGACGGAATTGTCCGTCCGGTGGGCGACGTGCCGCGATTCGAGTTACGTGGCCGCTCGCACGCCGGCGGGCGCGAATTCGCAACAATATTAATCTAACAATGAGAAATGTCAATAATGGAGCAAGAAGGGGGAAATGGTGCACATGATGTTTGTGGGAAACGGGAAAGTACACTTACACTGTCGCACATGATGGATTACAGGATCATGTTCTGGATTACAGGATTATGTTATGGATAACAGGATTATGATATGGATAACAGGATTATGTTGTGGATTACAGGATTATCTTTTGGATTACGGGATTTTGTTATGGATTACAGGATTATGTTATGGATAACAGGATTATTTTATGGATTATAAGTCTATACTGTATAGTACAAGATGATGAATTACTAGATTATGTTATGGAATACAAGATTATATATTCCAATGTGATGGATTACAGGATTATTATATGGATTGCAGGATCATGACTTGCATTGCTTGCAATCGTCACGTGACTCAAGATGTGTTCCTTTTGACCCGAAACTGAATATGAGACTTTTCCCTTGAGATCTCACTCCAGATTTTGAACTCCCCTAACATTGTAAGTGGTTATGCCATCTCTGGCCCTCCCAAATATACTGAAACACAAAAGAAACTTATCACCTTTTAAACCTTCAAATATCAACAATAACACTGTGTGTAGTAAATGTGTGAACTTATTTGTGGACAATAGTGTCCTCATTGTCAGACAAAACGGTCACGGATGGTCACTTGAACCTTCAATGGTCACTTCATAGCACAGCTGTTGAACAGCCGTTTTGACTGTCAGTGATTAGCCAAGGGGTACGGGCTGATTTTAATGAGCTGCACGTGATGTCTTGATATTGGCTTTAAAAATGCCAGTGCAAAATGGGAATTTCAATCAACATGCCACGATTGTCAAGGGATCAACGGCAGTGTGCCTTGGGCATACTGCAAGGTGGATTGAGCTACCGTGAGGTGGCACGTCGCCTTGGCTGTTCACACCAGACGATATCAGCCCTGGTGGACAGAGACACCCTCCACAACTCTGCAGATAACAGACCTCGATCAGGGAGGCCAAGAGTCACCACTGCAAGGCAGGACAGGCAGATGGTCCTAAGTCAGATGGCTTCAGACATTGAGGACTGAGTGGGACAGAATCCAGCAGCAATCCATCCAAAGACTGGTAGGCAGTATGCGCCGATGATGCACTGCCTGTATCCAAAACGATGGTGGCCACACACACTATTGAAAGGGGACTGACATTGCACCCTGTGCTGTTCTTTACTGCAGAACAAACTTATGAGATGGTGTATCTTGGTCAAAAACTTGACATGTCATCAATAAAATGCCAATGTTTCAATTAGCAATTGTTAGTTTGTTTTATTTTGAACTGTTACAATTTTATTACATTTCAAACAAGTGGTAAGTTTCTTTTGCGTTTCAGTATATATTCGTTTGTCCCAATACCAGTAATCATGTATGTTAATGCACCTATTTTGTGCTCATGACTGCTGAAATTTGTCCAAACCGCCCTGGCTTGTGAGACCACCTGTGTTATGGTTCTCCTTTTAACGAGGCAAGCACACACGTGTGGGGTAAGAATGCACACAAGCCCGCACAACTCCCCAACAGTCCCCTTGCTGTCACATCCAGCTTCTAATGTCAACTAATCGATTTGTGCATAGCATCTTAATTTCAACAATATTGCTGTCGGTATCAAAAATAAATTTGCACGCTGTAAACTTTCCTCTCCCACAACGGGGCTTCAGACTATGGCATTGTTTTCATCTCAAGCAATTGCTCATTGACTGGCGACTGCAGGCAAACAAACCTTCAGGATCTTCTCGAGTTGCTTGGAGTCATGACCTCACACGAGGCTCCACCCATTGCTGGAACACCCCTGGGAGGTTGTGTTCATTCCCAACAGATATGCCAATGTTTCTCACCGTTTTAATGTTGCTAAATATAACGGACTCGTGTAAAAGGAACGTAAAGTAAAATAACTCATGAAATATTTTCTAAAGTTTTGATGTGTAGGAAATGCAGATGTGTGAAAATGTTAGTCATCACCTTCAGAGAATGAAAGCAGCACAAATTACAATATAGCCTAACAAGTATGGGTCTCTGGTCCATCCATCCATTGGGACCATACTCTGTGCAGAGTCTTCGTGCTGCCTAAGCAGTCGACTGGGCTATTGGGTACATTCCTAGACGGGTCGCCACTCCGACACAGGATACCAGCAAGCTGGTACTCATTTTTGCTAACCTAAGAAGGATGACAGGCTGAGTCAACCTCACCTGGTATTAATTCAACTGCCAAGCATAATTTGAACTCAGGACCCCAGGATCCCAAGCTCATCACTCGAGCCATTAAGCCAACACCAGGCATCGTCTCTGGTGATATACATTTAACCTGTTCAGTGTTGACCAAGAATGGGCTGGCAGGATGGCCTAGACTCCAGAACTAGAGGTACACATACTCGCCTCTAAGCTGTCGAGCTTGTGTTTGAATCCCAACCCATCTATAAATTGTTATCCCAGCGTTTCACAGGCAGGGTGTTTCATCAATGTGTGTGCCATCTCTCGGATGGGCGTTCCATCTACCGACATTAGTTGCTGGACCTTAAAGAGTCCCATGCTGTCCTTCGTAAAGAGAAGGTGAACCATCGCCAGTAGCATGAACAAATTCCAAATTTCTGCATGAACCTTAGTCAAATGTCAGGCCTGGCCAGCCGGTTCGTGAAAGACTGAGGCCAAGCTTCCACTGGCCAACCCCACAATGTGGGAATAATTGTTCCGTTAAAGAAGTGTTGACCAGGGATAGAGATTATTTTACAGTAATGTGGCAAATGGTTACATAATTTACGGACTGTCACTTCGAGCAGCCTGGACATGGTTAGCGCTGTTGCTACCAAACAGGGAAACAAAAGGGGGATGTGTATTCCTCAATTAATTGTAGATGGGAAAAACTTACAGAACTATGCAATTCAAGCCCAAACATAACAAACTTTACATACTCTGGCTCACTGAAAACCATTTGCAGTGTTTATTTGGCTATTATTACTGTTATCATTATGTTATAAAACAAAAAGAGTGAAACTCGAATGCAATTACAAACTTCCAAACAATTAGAAAACACAGGATCACATCATTAAAAATAACTTCACTCGAAATATTCCTACCATGTTGGCTCTGGGTGTGCCTATTGTGTACCAAATAGAGGATATATTATATACTGTACGAGCAAATAAGACCTGTCGCTTTGCTGATGGATTTAATCGTCGCTTCGCTGATGGGCTGAAGAGAGCATGTTGTACTTCACAAACATATTGTATGTCCATCTGTGAGTGTCAATGAGGATGTAAATGAAGTGAGACCCATGAAAAAGAGGATCTAATTTACCTTCTCCACCGAAGATGGGCAGAAGTTATGTTTTTATCCCTGTCTATCTGTCTGTTGGGTTGCAAAATAGGTGACCCTTATTGTCAGTAATTCTGTCTGTTTGTTGGATGTTTGTTCGTTTGTCATCAGCATTATTGGTAGTAAACGTGGGCGGATTTTGACCAAACTCGGGTGGTAGGTACATCTTATGACCGAGTGCTTTGGAAATTGTGATGGTTGCTAGGGACGCTTTGGTTCCCCAGCAACAACCTAAAAAACCTTCAAAATCGGTACCGTTCACGCCCTAGCGTTCACGCCAGGTGAGTGCATCGATACGAATGAAACTTTTCAGGTTCATGGTACTCAATGAGTACTACAACTTTGCCTCAGGACATATTGACCGATTTCGCATAGGTCAGGGGTCAAAGGTCAATGAGTGCATTGTTCGGGCAAAATGACCATTCAATGTCCCCTTGCTCATACACGGGTTAACCGATTCCATTGCAATTTCATAAGTACTTAGTACTAGATTAACTCAGATCAGGGGTCAAAGGTGATCGGATGCTTGGCGACCCATGGCCGCCTACCGGCTTGTTTGTTTGTTTGTTTGTCTGTGAACAGGATATCTCAAACATTTGTGGATGGATTCGGAAGAAACTTGGTGGACATGTTTTAATGTGACAAGGACAAATTGATTCGATTTTGGTTAATATCTGGATCTGGATACAAGAATGTGTTTTAATTTCTTTGGTGATTCTTCACCATTGACATACAGAGTCAAAAAACGATGTATAGCATGATATTTCAAAAAGTTGTGGATGAGTTAGGACAAGATGAGGTGGATGAGTTTGGTAGGTGACAAGAACAAGTCCATTACATTTTGGTTCAGGTCCGGATCCAGATCTGGCCTTTCAGTGGGATACAAAACATAAACTGTTCAGCCTGGTGGAGGTGTGTGCTCTACTGAGTGGCATTCTAGTTAATTTTGTTATTGGAAGCGACCTTGAAAAAAAACCGCCATAGGTAACAAAGCAACACTGAAGATGATGTAATTATTTTTGTTATTAGAAGCGGCTTTGGAAAAATGCCATGATAAGCTACTTACCTTAACGCAACGTTTGTTCAAGGTCTCTTCCATTGGGGAGGGGGGGGGGGGATATCATTAGCATGAGTATTGTTTTGTAATAACATCAATATTATTATTCTTATCATTATTCTTATCACTTTTGTTGTTAGAAGCGGCCTTGGAAAAACGCCAAGATGAGCTATCTTAACACAGCTATACACCGAAACACGGAATTCACCCAAGACGGAAAACCCCCTTGGGAAGGGTGGCAAATGAAATCGCTACAACCGTAATCGTGTGACTGTTAGTCCTCCTGTCAAGTTTGGTTGAGATTGGATAAGTAGCGACCAAATATATTGTGGTCAAAAATACACACAGACAGACACCAAATTGCATATTCTAGTATAATTAGACTGTATTTAAAAGGTAACTGTGATAGTAAATTGACTTTTGCAGAAATTTGAATTGCAGAAATGTTATCCATAATAAAGCATGTATATATATATATATATATATATATATATATATATATATATATATATATATATATATATATATATATATATATATATATATATATATATATATATACATATATACACATATATACACACACACAAGGATTACAAGGAAATTATGCACAGGAGGAGGCCATTCAGCCCATCATGCCTGCACCACACCAATACCAGGTTTAATCAATCCGTTGATACGCCTTTCCTTTGAGTGCAGCCTTTTGGCTGCTACACAAGTACTCATTTCATCAATCTCAGAAGGATGACAGGGTGAATCAACCCCCTGGTGTTAATGCAGTCACCAACAGGGCTTGAACTCGGGACCCAAGGATCCCAAGCCACCACCCCAACCACTAAGTCAACAACAGGTTCAAATATACATATACGTACACATACATATATATATATATATATATATATATATATATATATGTATATATATATATATATATATATATATATATATATATATATATATACACATACACACACACACACACACACACACACACACACACACACACACATACACACACACACAAACACACACACACACACACACACACACACACACACACACACACACACACACACACACACACACACACACACACACACACACACACACAAGCCTGGTGTTGGCGCAGTGGTTAGGGCAGTGGCTTGGGATTCAAAAGGTCCTGAGTTCAAGCCCCGTTGAGCCACTGAATTAATACACCAGGGGGTTGACTCAGCCTGTCATCCTTCCGAGGTCGGCGAAATGAGTACCAGTATACTGGGCCGGTGTATACCCCGGTTAAAATAGGTGTACCATATCCCTGTGTCGTAAGAGGTGACCAGGGTTGCGTCAGGAAGGGCATCCAGCATAAAACATGTGCCAAATCACTATGCAGATCATATGGATGATCCGCTGTGGCGACCCCGAACGGGAGCAGCCGAAAGAAGAAGAAGATATATATACACACACATATGCACACATTCATATACAAATATTTCTACGTCACCGGTCGGTAACGAGTGGGTATATATACCAGTTGTTTTTTTACTGAAATAAAAATATACCAGTATATATAACTGAATATACTATAACTATAATATACCGTGGTGCACCCAGAATCCGAACGCCCCATTTTTTGAACAAATTGGAATCCGAACAATTTTTTCGAGAAAATTTTGCCCTAAAAACGTAATACATTTTAAAAAAACTAAACACAACGTAGCGTTCATGTTTGTTCACGTGTCTCCCCCAGCTGTTCGAGCCGCATCTTCGCGCTTTGTTCATTCAGTTTGTCGGTAGAAGTACTCGTGAAAGCATCTCTCGTGTGTCGATCGATACTTTAGGCCTGTCACATTTGCTCTACGGCGAGGATACGGCGGCCGTACACCCTCTGACTTGACAGAAACGTGCGGTGGCCGCAGAGAAACTGAGGTGGCCTCAGGGTGGCCCTATGCCGTTTGGCTATATTTTACAGGTCGTAAGGTCGCCGTGGAATTATAACGCGGAGTTATAACTTTTTTCATTTCTACGTTCGCCGTAGAAATTCGACAAGGCGAAAAAAAATAATAAATTAACCCATTCGTTACCATACGTCTGGCCGCACATTCACCTTAGGGTCCCCCTGCAGTCGCCTTGCGTCTGCCTTGAAAATTCTATGGCCCCCGCAGGAACGCCCTAAGGTCACCGTGCGACATCAAATCAAAGACCGTACGGCACACCCACGTTTTCGGTCTCCACAATTTATAAATACGCCGTGTGGCTACCCGAAAAATAACAAGGACAAATGTGTCCAAGAGCAGCGTCCAAAACCTAAAGGTTTTGTCGGCTAAAAAAAAATAATAATTCACATTTTTTTTTAAAACAACAACAACAACTTTCGATATTTCGTCACGTGCCAATAGCGAAACCCGTCATAATGTATTTACGTATTTACGATATATCGTGTATTTACGAAATATATAATGTATTTACGAAATTACAATACGATAAATGGAATAATCTTTAAATAGTAACGTCAACTTTTCGAAACTTTAAAGCAAATGTCGGAATATATTTACAAGTTCATGATAGACGCTCTCAAAAGGCACCGTCTATGTGAGGATGTGTACATGTGCTCAGTATTTAAGGCGATCCGGATATTGTATATACAAGAGCCGAGTCCGAGAGATTAAGGTTTTGTCTGAAGAAGAAGAAGAAGAAGAAGAAGAAGAAGAAGAAGAAGAAGAAGAAGAAGAAGAAGAAGAAGAACGCCGAGCTCTCTATGAGCAGCGTTCGCTACGCGAGACGCTGCTAAAAACATATGCGACTGCTACATTGTGTGACCGTGGAAATACTGTGGTCGCTTTATAATTGCTAGTGCCCGTACATTTTGTAGACCTTCCGGCCGCCGAGCCAAATGTGACAGGCCTTACCTCGTGTTTTCACCTTAATTTGTGATGTTTGTTTTTTTAATCATCTTGTGTTTTAATTAATAACAAAAAAAGCAATCCGATCACGTGGTGTGACGGACTGTCGGGCAAGGATTGAATTTCACAGCAAAACCAGTTGCAATATGGAATATCCATGATTACGTCAGCCCGATGCGTTTGATGAAAGTGATTGTGGTTCTGCGGGCATCATGTTTGATGAGCTGCCCTGGGGGCAGCGCTCTCGCAGAGTGCACGAGCGATCGGAACCCAGGCCGGAGCTCGAGCCTGTGTGGACCTTTGGATGTGGTGATTGTACCAGTTTACATACAATACACCGCCACCGAAGGTCATTTACTCATCTTATTTTATCTTAAACATGGGTAATTTCAG
>NC_140972.1:76639547-76644547 GCF_056783735.1 Eptatretus burgeri | reverse complement strand
TAAAAAAAATGCTTCTTGTCGCTGCGGCCATTACAGTCGTTCACGACCCGCACAGAAGGACGTCGGGACCAGCTTTGTGCATGTGGCGCGCCACCCACCGCACCCCACCCCCCCCCCCCCATTACGCCCCCTCCCGCCAAAAACAGACGCAAAAAAACGGCAATCAAAGGGCATAGAGCGTTTAAGTGCGAAGAATTGCTCGAAGGTATCTAGGTCTAGGTCTGTCTCTGTCTCTGTCTCTGTCTCTGTCTCTGTCTCTGTCTCTGTCTCTGTCTCTGTCTCTGTCTCTGTCTCTGTCTCTGTCTCTGTCTCTGTCTCTGTCTCTGTCTCTGTCTCTGTCTCTGTCTCTGTCTCTGTCTCTGTCTCTGTCTCTGTCTCTGTCTCTGTCTCTGTCTCTGTCTCTGTCTCTGTCTCTGTCTCTGTCTCTGTCTCTGTCTCTGTCTCTGTCTCTGTCTCTGTCTCTGTCTCTGTCTCTGTCTCTGTCTCTGTCTCTGTCTCTGTCTCTGTCTCTCTCTGTCTCTGTCTCTGTCTCTCTCTCTCTCTCTCTCTCTCTCTCTCTCTCTCTCTCTCTCTCTCTCTCTCTCTCTCTCTCTCTCCAAAATAGCCTTGAAGCTTTTTTAACCAGCTCGGGTGAGGATCAGTAAATTAATTTGCCGGGAGCCGAGAGTCCGTTAATTACGCTGTCCGTCCCGCCGACACTATCTCCAACGGTGGTAAATACATCCGCACACACCTATTGTCACCGTCGATATTGCCGAATGAAGCTATTTGTCACTTGTCACGGCCAAGTTTCATACAAATTCCCTCATTCATCAAACAGTCCAGGTGTGCCCGAGAGCTCTGAATAAACTCGAATATTATATAAACGAATCACCTATTATATCCTATAATATGTGCTAAATATATAGTGTGCACTGTATTGTACAAACTACACGAGTCGAGGGTCAGGTAAAACTACAACGCAATGAACTTTTATACCCATATATTAATTTAATGCATACTATACTATATACTACACTATATACTATACTATAGACTATACTATATACTACACTATACTATAGACTATATACTACACTATACTATAGACTATATACTACACTATACTATAGACTATATACTACACTATACACTACACTATACACTACACTACACACTACACTACTATACACTACACTATATACTACACTATACTATAGACTATAGACTATACTATATACTACACTATACTATAGACTATATACTACACTATAGACTATACTATATACTATACTATAGACTATACTATATACTACACTATACTATAGACTATATACTACACTATAGACTATACTATATACTAGACTAGACTCGACTGGACAATACTACATGATATTAATCGGTCAACATCGCAGCAAGGGGGAATTGTATTTATTAATTAATTATTATTGCCAACACGACAATAAGGGCAGATTTATTATTTATTATTTATTCTCTCGAGCCTCAATTGTTCGATGTAAGGGGGAACTAGTAGGGTTGTGACTAAATTTAGATTTTAAAAAATTAAGAGAAGGGGGAGGGGAGAGAAGGTAGTAGAGTGTGGATGAACCGGTGGGGTGGGGATCGGGAAAAGGGGGTGGACAGGGGTCTATAATTCATATATATATATATATATATATATATATATATATATATATATATATATATATATATATATATATAGAAATATATATATATATATATATATATATATATATATATAGAAATATATATATATATATATATATATATATTTATATATATATATATATATATATATATATCATTTTTTTATACGAAATTGAATTGAAGAGCGAAGTGATGGGGGTAAAAAGGCAATGGACTGACAGTCAGGTGGTGTATCCACAGTTGGACAAAACAAGCAAGGCAATGAACGAACATGAAAAGGAGAATAAAGAAGAAGGGGGGAAACACAACAACCTGCAAAAAGACGGTTGGGTTAGGTATTTTAATGGGGATGGAAAATATCACGGATAGAGATGGGAACCCATGAAAAATGGTGCTTCATGATCTTCCATTGTGAATTTCTAAGTCTTACCGACTTGAAAACATGGTACGTGATTAATGATGTAGGAGAAATGCATCTTTTACACGAATAAAAGGCAATGTATGTGTCTCCTCCATAACTCCAAAACTATAAAACCAAGCAGCCTGAAACTTTGCACGCATACGAAGGAAACTCCAAGGAAGTGCAAGAGTGAATATTGGGTGTTTAGGTTAATTAAAACACCTCTTTTGAAGATAATTAACGGCGTTATTTAATTATATCTTTCATCAGGCGATCCTCGGCCACCCCACTCTCTGGGGTCTTAAGGCGTTTCCTGGGTAACCTCGCTGGGGTCTGAAGCCACCATGTTTTTTGGTCTGCTCAACCATGCCTTGACTCGGAACAGGCCACAACGATTTCTTAACGATAAAGTTTTTTTGTCACTTTCCTCACCCATATTATCGAATGCCTGTTCATCGTAGCTATGAATCGCTGTATACATTGCTTTTGTACGTACTATAGTTTTCAAATTAGGAGTACTAGTACGGGTCCGTAGGGGCGGGCCCGTAGGTGCGTGCCCATAGATGAGTGCCAGTATGTGCAGCCTCTCTCTCGCCCCCTCTCTCTCCCCCCTAGTCTCGCCCTTCCTCTCTCGCTCCTCTCTCTCGCCCCCACTCTCATCCCCCAAACTCCTGTCCCCCTCTCTCGCAGATATTGGTCGACAGATAAATGGCCGTAACTTGGGAACCGCTCGTCTGATTAATATAAAACCTTGAAAAGGCACATCCGCGAGTCCCCAGCAATATTCCTGGCAAGTTTCAATCAGATCGGACCGTCAATCGTGCAAAAAATAAATAAATAAATATTAATTATGATGTCATTCGTGACGTCATATCACCGTGTCTTGTCATTGGTCGACAGATAAATGGCCGTAACTTGGGAACCGCTAGTCCGATTGACATCAAACCTCGAAAAGGCACATCTGTGGGTCCCCGGCAAATATTCCTGGCAAGTTTCAATCAGATCGGACCGTCAATCGTGCAAAAATAAATAAATAAACATTAATTGTGACGTCATTCGTGACGTCATAGCACCCTGTCTTGTCATTGGTCGACAGATAAATGGCCGTAACTTGGGAACTGCTTGTCCGATTGACATCAAACCTCAAAAAGGCACATCTGCGGGGCCCCGGAAATATTCCTGGCAAGTTTCAACCAGATCGGACCGGCGGTTGTCAAGAAACGGCGGTCGCAGACAGACAGACAGACAGACAGACAGACACACACACACACACACACACACACACAGATTGCTGGAATTATAGATAGATGGAGCGATTTCATGCATTATATGACACGATTTTCCACGATCTACTCTCACGGACTAATTAAAGTAGATCATTCAAATATTATTTCAGTTTTGAGGATCGGATATCGTCCGGACTAAATAAGTGTCAAAATCTGTTGTGAAATCTGATATTTTAAAGAAATAACGAGTCTCATAACTAATCCGATATACCTATTTACCTTAAGCAAGTAAGGCTATGTTCCCTCCTTCTCCATCGATACACACAAAAATGTGAAATTTCTAAAGCATTAAACTTATCTTTTTCTACTGTTTGGAGGATTATATTGAATGAACAAAAATTTAGGAGCATGCCGAAATTAACTAACTTCATTGAGTGATATGATGGAATGCATTCACTGCGAGACCGCATGCCCTGTCCCCCAGAGAGAACGCCAATCCATAGCATCTGCCAGATCAGTGTCTATATTTTCAGAGGTTTTGCGAGGTGCTGTGCAGGGAATCAAAACAAATCTGGTGAAAAACGGACATTTTAAAATGAAGTTATAACTTTTGCATGGACCCCAAACCGATGCACCACGTGACACATGCACAGTAGAGCAGGCAAGACGGCGGATTATCTGCAATGTTAATTTCACGGGCGATTGATCTTTGAAATGTCTCCAGGGTAGTTCTACATTAAGCTGCAACTCTTTTGCGGATAAAGTCATTATTTAAACGAATTCATCTTATTTCATTAACTGCTGCATACGTGGTGAAGACTGGCTTTAAAGTTAAAGGGATCCTATATAATAGCGGAGAAATATTACCTCACTAAAGTGCATCAGTGAATATGCAGCGGCAGCCTGGCCAATCGTTCCCAATAAACCATGTAATTGGAGTGCTTGCATGAGTGCTTAAGCCACTTGCCAAACGCTTCACAGTCAATTGCGGGACCGCACTCCGTCCATCTGAGTGAATCATTCATTCACTGCGGATGCTTTTGCCCACCACGTCATTCAGAGAAAGTGGTTCGTACTCCGTCATCCTATGCGAGTGGTCAGTACTCCGTCATCCTAAGCGAGTGGTTCGTGCTCCATCACCCTAGGTGAGTGGTTCATGCTCCATCACCCTGAGCAAGTGTTTCGTGCTCCGTCACCCTGAGCGAGTGGTTCATGCTCTGTTGCCCTGAGCGAGTGGTACGTACTCCATCGTCCTGAGCATGTGGTTTGTGCTCCGTCATCCTGAGCGAGTGGTTCCTGCTCCATCGCCCTGAGTGATTGGTTTGTGCTGCGTCACCCTGAGCGAGTGGTTCGTGCTGCGTCACCCTGAGCAAGTGGGTTGTGCTCCGTCACCCTGAGCAAGTGGTTCGTGCTCCGTCTTCCTGAGTGAGTGGTTCGTGCTCCGTTAGGGTGGTCCAAAAAAATGAAAGTTCGAATTTCTCGCGGGCATGTTTGCCAAATCGTTCCTGACGTTGAAAAACGCAAAGAAACAAAAAATTAGCAGATTTGGAGGTGGTTTAGGGGTTCATCAAAGTCTCTCAACGGATTCATTATAATGTCACAATACTAATAGGAAAAATGAAAGGAAAGAGCATAAAATGTTCTCAGTGGGCAGTGGGCAACTGGCGGTGGGTGAATTTCTCCAATGGTTGATCCAAGAGGAACAGTTCCGTGCTTTTCCGTGTAGA
>NC_140972.1:76592047-76634547 GCF_056783735.1 Eptatretus burgeri | reverse complement strand
TACTTTCTTGATGCTCAGCATTTAAAAGTTTGGAGCATGAACAATCATCGGTTGGCAACTCGTGCACAGCTTTGATGGGGCTCATGGCCAACTCCTGCATCAAAGTTTCTGGTAAAGGAACTCATCGTCCACTTATATATTCTTCATCTGTCTGTCCTTTTGGCCCTCCCTCCCTCTGCCCATCTGAGCGGGGCTTCAAAATCAAATCACTACCATTTTGCTTGCCCCGTGTAGGTTCTCAGGCCTCATGAACCTCTTTTATAAGGATTACGCTTTCTTACTCTTTCACAGCTTTATTTGATTTCATTTTTCATAATCGATAAGATGCTTATCTTATCTTAAGATGATAAGAGCAATATTAGGGCATACAGACACCAAGGCCCGACCTAGACATGGGTCCTGTACTCAACAATCCTGAGAATGCTACGAGTCAAGAAAGCAATCAAGCTGTTGTTGAAAAGTCTTCAGGTAAATTGTCCATTCATATGAACAAATTATCAAATTAAAATATATATCCCAACTACTCAAACAGTTCTGCGATATGGGGTTGAAGAATTGTTATTGTTTTTCAGATTATCGGCAAAAAAAACGAGAGAAAAATCAAACAAATATTGATGTTTTAAAAGGGAAAACACATTTTATAAGCAGTTTCTGGTCAGGCATGGAGAGAGGGGAGAAAGAGGAGAGAGGGGAGGGAGAGGGGATAGGGGAAAGGGGAAAGGGGAGAGGGGAGGGAGAGGGGAGAGGGAGATTGGAGGGAGAGGGAGAGGGAAAAGAGTGATGTTGTGCCCATGGTGCTACATTCGGCCTCAAACACAAAATGTTGTTTATTTTGTAAAACGCTTATTTTCCCCCAGATTTCATTCAGTTTCATGTAGAACACCTCAAGCGACCTCTAACCACCTTGACGGACCCGGCGTTGCTCGGGCAAGCAATAAAGCCTGGCGTTGCCCGGGCTTTCTTGCAAATTTCCTGAATAGCTGTTAGGGGTTAGCGGTTAGGGTTAGCGGTTAGGGTTGCGGTTAGGGTTAGGGTTAGCTGTTAGGTTTAGGGTTAGGGTTAGGGTTAGCTGTTAGGGTTAGCTGTTAGGGTTAGGGTTAGTGTTAGGGTAGCTAACCCTAACCCTAACCCTAACAGCTTGGCGTAGCGGAGGTAAACAGCGACCGGGGCAAAGTGGAAATTTGCGCCCCCCGTAGGCCTTAAACTTGAGTGGATTTGAATGGAAAATCCCATAAGGGATATCGATTTATCGATTTTTTTCGAACATCGGAAGTGTTATGGAAAAAATTTATAGCCAATGACGTAAGTTGGACCAAAAGCCATAATCGTACCGAATTTGAATGGAATCCGTTGGAGTTTGTGAAAATGCATCAAAACGAATTTTGAGGGGCCTCTTAATGAAGACAATAATATCATTAGTATATGTGCCAAATCTTGTTTCATTTCATGCAGTAACAAAAATCTGATGGTGGAACAAAGAAAGGGGCATGCCGAAATATATATAGATATATATATATATATATATATATATATATATATATATATATATATATATATATATATATATATATATATATATATATAGATATATATATATATATATATATATATATATATATATATATATATATATATATATATATATATATATATATATATATATATATATATATATATATATATATATATATATATATATATATATATATATATATATATATATATATATATATATATATATATATATATATATATATATATATATATATATATATATATATATATATATATATATATATATATATATATATATATATATATATATATATATATATATATATATATATATATATATATATATATATATATATATATATATATATATATATATATATATATATATATATATATATATATATATATATATATATATATATATATATATATATATATATATATATATATATATATATATATATATATATATATATATATATATATATATATATATATATATATATATATATATATATATATATATATATATATATATATATATATATATATATATATATATATATATATATATATATATATATATATATATATATATATATATATATATATATATATATATATATATATATATATATATATATATATATATATATATATATATATATATATATATATATATATATATATATATATATATATATGTATAGTTATAGCTATATATATGTATAGCTATAGCTATATATATATGTATAGCTATAGCTATATATATATATATATATATATATATATATATATATATTTATATTTATATTTATAGGATATGCATATATAAATGTTGTTGTTGTTCGTCTTCCGGCTGTTCCCGTTAGGGGTCGCCACAGTGGATCATCTGTTATGATCCGCATACTGATTTGGCACAGGTTTTTTTTACACCGGATGCCCTTCCTGACGCAACCCTGGTCACCTCTTACGACACAGGGATAAGGATTGGGTTTCGCCATGATTCCGGGCTGCCCTACACCCTCTCATAGCGTGGCCCAGTGCAGAGCTCCCGTCCTCAAGCGATCCTCCGAGTAGCCAGATTACAGGCGCACGCCACTACGCCTGGTGATATGAATTTATAAATATGTGAATTCAGTATTATATATATATATATATATATATATATATATATATATATATATATATATATATATATATACATACATATACACATATTTATATATATATATATATATATATATATATATATATATATATATATATATATATATATATATATATATATATATATATTGTTGCGGATTCGCGCCCGCCGGCGTGCTGACGGCCACGTAACTCGAATCGCGGCACGTCGCCCACCGGACGGACAATCCAGTCGTGACCCTCTCGGACTAACGCCGGGAACCAGTCACGGGTGGACCTTTCGGTCTCACCGCGATCGAGCCAATCAGCCCCCGCGTGGGATAGGGTTGCTCGCCAAATTCGACCTACCTAAGTACCCACGCGGAGGGTAGACCGGGCGATCGCACCTCGCCGCAGGTTGACTTCGGACACGGGCCACTTAAGCGACCCGTTCCGTACTATCGGGATAACCGAGCGGTGTTATCGTCGACCTCGACGGTTCGATTAATTATCGGGCGTATTCAGCCCACTACCAACCCTTTACGTGAAGCAAGATGAGGATTCAATGAAGGAAATGACGAAGCGAAGCGGGAAACAGTTCAACACAAAGCACATTTATTCGCGATGAACGGAAAGCACACATATACAATTCCACCAAAAGCACACAGAAAAGAAAAATAACACAATGCAATTTACACAAAAAGCAAATGCGACAATGCAGATCTACTACCGATTACGCGAGCACACGGCAACACTTATACAATTTTACTTCACAGACGGCGCCGACAACACATACCCAAAACCAAGGAAAAGAATACCCTCAAGGATGAGGCGGGCCTGAGGCCGAGACCGGGTCGGGCCTACCCGTCTGGTGATGAGACGCGGAGCGGCGATGGTGCCTCAACTCCGCGGCCCTCGCGGACAGTGTCTGGTAGGGGGTGGGAAAGGGGCCACCTTGGTCGCACTATCTCAGCGCGGGGGGAAACAGGAGGGGGTTGCTGATGCTCGGGGTATAGAGGATTTTTATTGCCCCGCAACAAGCGTCTCCACCTCGGCCAGGTCGCGCTGTCGGCCTCCCTGGGGTGCAGCTCCCTGCACGACGCGAGCACCCCCTCGTCTGCCCTCGCCGCCTCTCCACAGCTCCGTCCCCTCCGTTCCGACTCCAACGCACACGACGACCAGCTCCTTCTTGCCAACTCCACCGCCCGCGAAGTCTTGACTCTCTGTTCCCTCTCGACTCTCCTACTCTCCTACTCTGGACTGACGAACACGGTCCTTTTATCAGCCCCGTAGCTTCGCCCTCTCATCTTTGACCCCCTCCCTTCGACCTTTCACCTCGCTCCCCATTGGCCCGAGAAAAAGTGGGCGTGAATGCTTTTTGATCCATAAATTTGCATATATCGATCGCCCTCCAACGCCCTGGAGGCGGGGCCAAATCGCCCCTCGCTCACCGATTGGACGGCAAAAAGTGGGCGTGTGTCATTTTTGATCCGTTTTTGAAGCACAAAATCCGTGATTTTGTACACGCTGTTCGGCGCGCGCCCTGCACAAGTCCAACACCGGTACCCACAGGCGGCGCAAGAACGGTGGCGATGCGACGGTTGCGAGGTGTGACGTGAAGGTCGTGGCGGTTGTGGTGAAGCGGCGTTGTGGTTGGTGGTTGATGTTGTGGTTGTGGTGGTAATCATGGCGGTTGGTCCAAAATAAAGATAGCAAAAGAAAAACGGCTATCCTGAAGAGTCGCAGCACGCATAAATGACATGTATTCCCACTAGACAACGGGTTTGGGCCTAACTACACATGTACTTACCGAGATACCTCACCTAAGGGACCTGAATGGTGGTTTGCGAATTTGGTAACCACAACAATATATATATATATATATATATATATATATATATATATATATATATATATATATATACACATATATTGGCCAAGTTTTGAGCAACTGGGGCTTGGTCTATTTTGGAAAGTTTAATTACTTCACAATGCTATTGCTTTTCCTGATGTAAGCTTTCAAGCAGATAATTTGTGCTGAGGAAAAAAAGAACACAAATCAATTTATTAATCATTACATTTTGTAATTCAACACTTCGCGTACTGCTACTTCTTTAACACCATCAATTAAAGGAGTCCTTATTGTGGGGTCGGTCATGTGGGAAGTTTAGGCCCTCGTACTTCCTAGTTTGTTTGGGCCCTTGTTTGTAGTGAGGATGTTGAGGTCATGGAGAGATTCACTTACCTTGGCAGTGATATTCATGTCTCTGCCAGCTGTGAGTTAGAGGTCAATAGACATCAGGGTCGGGCCTGGGGAGTCATGGATTCACTGGATCATGGGGTGTGGCGCTGCCGGTACCTGTGCGGGAGGACGTAAGTCCGAGTCTTCAGGTCCTTGGTACTTCCAGTCTTGCTCTATGGATGCGAGTCTTGGACTCTGACCAAGGATCTGAGATGGAGAGTTAATTCCTTTGGCACCAGGTCTCTTCGGAGAATCCTTGGTTATCGCTCGTCGGACTTTGTGTCCAATGAGCGGTTGCTGAGACTCAAATGAGATTTCTTACCTGCATAGTCCGTGAGCGTCAGCTGTGGCTGTTTGGACATGTGGCTCGTTTTCCTGACACTGATCCTGCTCACCAGATACTCTCAGCGAGGGCGTCTCGTGAGTGGAGGAGGCCAATGGGCCGACCACGTGCCTCGTGGTTGCAGCATGCTGATCGGAATCTCCAGGAGATGGGGATGGGCCAGGCATCTGCCTGGGGGATGGCCAGACGGAGGCCCCTGGAGTACCGGCGGAAAGTGGACGCAGCGAGGTGCTGCTCTGGTGCATGCTCCCATACGCGACCTGATTTCCCAAACCATGTAGCCAGATCTGACGGACTAAACATGATTTGGGCAGGAATTTGTAATTTATGCAGGGTGCCGATGATAGTTCACTTACTCTTCGTGAAATGCATGCTGGGATCTTTAATGTCAGTCAGCTGGACATCCAACTTTAACGTCCATCCGAGGGACGGTTCTCACATTGATGCCTCACCCTGCATGTGAAACACCAGGATGACAGTTTATAGACAGAGATACAAACCCCGAGGCTATACATCCACTACCATGGATGGACCTGGCGGACCATAAACATTCACCTCGATATGGAAAATAACCTTGTGATTAATTGGTAAACGGAAAATATACAGCATAACGACCAAACCTCAATGATGTATACAGTAACAATGGAGGTTGGGGGTGCATTGAGATGTCATGCAAGCACCAATTCTATTTGTCTTGTATTGTTCCACAGAATACCACAGAAGAGCAACTGTATACAAGTCTTTCGTCAGTTGGGTCAATGTATGGTGTTGTATGGCACGGTGTAACAAATGGGAATTCTTGAGTCATAAAATATGGAAACAAGTTTAGTTGAGAGAAGACTCCAGGTCCAGAAAACAAAGAGTGCAGGTTCTGCTAACTGGATTGGTGGTATTTGCTTGAAAGCCATCAAAAGCCAAAATAATTTGAATGAACAAGGGACTACATTATGAGAGGAATGGCAGAAAATCTCACCATAAAACTTCATATCCGGAAGGTACATTTTAGAGTAAATCATCATGATTTACATGGACAAACGCAACCCCGTAACCCTGCTTGCTAAAAAAAAATCATTAAAAATAAGGTTTCACTTTTTCATTAAATGCATTCACATGTACGCACGCACACCAAGCCAAGCTCCAACATCAATTCAATTTACACCTCGAGGGCCAGTTCATCTCCTTTATGCTCGTTGTGTGCATGATGAGTCTCCCCAAGATTACGTCACTTGTAAAAAATCTATCCAGATTTAGAAAAGGCATTGATGGCTATTCTGCAGCCATTTCTTTTGCCTTATGTAGCCCATTGAGTTTCACAATCTGCTGAAACTGTTCTCTGGATTGTCCGAATAATTTTTTGAACCCTTTTCTATCTCCAGGTTTGTCCATTTGCACCCCTTTCTTCTCTGCATTTTTCTTTGAGCATACTTAAATAGACGTTATCTCCTTCCATCTTTGTTTGATTAAATTGATGAGGTTCTGACATGCCAAGTTCATGCAATGACAAGTTTAACTCCTACCAACCCTCACTTTGTTGAATGACAGTTTCGATCTGAGCAACATGCATGCAAAGTTGTTTCTGTTGCTTGTCGCGACATTGTTACCCCACACACATGAAGCGAAAAGCGGGCTTAGGCATTTGGTTCACTTTGTCTGTTTGTTTGTCTGTCTGTCTGTCTTCAAACTTCAGTTTATGATGGAGGAACAACTTAATTTCAATTGAATGTTATATTTTGAACACGAATCGGAACATGCATTGGAAAACGAACCTCCAGGTTAGCAGTACTTTGGCTCTGAATTTGTCACAATCGCACATGCACAGAGAAGAGTTAGTATTGTCCTCTGTCTGCCTGTTTGACAGTCAAACAAAATTGAAAATCATTGCAAACAGAAAACTTACTTTTTTATGATGTCATGAAGGACACATACAACAGGCACGAAAAACTAATGTAACGTGTTAAATAAGGTGGTGTGAAAAGACGCTGCATCAACGGCGGTAAACTTCCGAAAAAATTTCTGTGATCTTTGAAATCATTATTTTATTTCAATTGAATTATATACTTGAACACCGTCGAAAACAAATCGCCTTTTGAGACTTTCAAAACCCTTCTGTTTCGCAGTACTTGGACAAAATATTATGGCATTTCACATCATCTCAACCAATCAAACTTTTCGCTCGCAGACCCCGCCCATGTGCTTGTTTCTCAAGACTGTGCTGGGTCCGGTGTTCTATGAACTCTAGTTTAAAGTATCAGATTTTGTGTTCTGGTCAAGGTAGGTGCTGCATGATAGACCACCATGTGCACTGCACTTCCTCAATGTGCCTCATGCATTTAGTATGTCTATTCCATAAAACGTCTCTCTGTATAGAGAGAAAAGGAAGTTTCAGTTGAACTTCTGAGATCAGAGTGTGCTTCAAATATGAGGACGATGCGACTCCATCTTCAGTGCAAAAACACATGCTGTGCTCTTTGCACCTAGAGTGTGCATCTCATGCAAACGAGGCCTAGGAGTCCAGGCTGTATAATTGAAGCATCGGACTGGCCCGACATGATATTAAATAGATGTGCACACCTGGGCTTGTGATGCATTGCCGATAAAATTGTGTGCCCTCTAACTTTTGGTGGGATAATGTATGTACAACATATGTCGTACTAACCATATGCATTGCACGCAGCATACATTCCACTACAAATATAAATGATACTTCGCTTGATGAACATACGCATAGTTCACTTTATGCCAGATGCAACCATCAGGCATGAAACACCAAAAAAGGAAGCACAATTTTCTATGGGCGCTCACATCAACCAAATGCGAAAAACATACATCAGTCTATGCACTGTAACAAAAACGAGTCAACGGAGTCTGAAGATAAACACAGAACATAACCTGCATTCGATAAACCCTTGACAGGGAGATAAATAAAAATATCAGCTTGATGCAAAAGTAGAAAACAGTGAAATATATACACCTGCAACCGGAGCCAACACCGATGGTGATAAAGACGGGCCGTGCTATGAGGTGCAGTATATAAAGTACAAGGCAGAGATGAATGCATTAAAAGAAATCTATAAACGCAGTGATAACCCTGCACCTCTGGCTGGAACTGTGAGCATTTGTCAAGTTTCGGAAGATAAGGAGGCAAGGACAAGTGTTAACCTGGAGGTTTTTTGGACTCTCAATCAGCCTCTATTGACACAGCATTCCGTTACCCGTACTTGGATGTCTCGCGCAGACGCATCGGCTCGGGTCAGACTACTGTCTAACTGTGCTCGTCTTCTCTTGGTTTACAAAAAAAGGATTTCCAACAACACAAAGTACATCGAACCGTTTTTAAAACTAAAGTGGAAAACTAGTCTTAATCGTGAAGTCCAAATCCACATTCAAAAGCGTTTGGGGTTCTTCTTCATTGTCATTTTCTAATTCAGGCCCATTTGTAATGATTTTTTGTGGGTTTGTGGTTCTAACATTGGGTAAGTAGTTTGAATTGTAGATGTACCTTGAACGAGTGTCCTTCAAATTTTTACTGTTTCCCTTAAAAGGTGGAAAACTTTCAAATGTAATGTTTTAAATACTTTGCAAATATATTTTTTCCCAAAGTTTGATCTTTGGTTTACCAGGAGGTGTTTCAATTTGACTTTGACTTTTATTTAAATTTAAATTCCCATGAATGATAGATGTCGGCGTTATATAAATGATCTTCATTTATGAATTGATATGATGAACAGAAACTCTTCTGTCAGTTAAAATGAGACCCTCAACTCCTTTGATAGGAGCATTGTTCATTCCTCTCCTCCTTCATATTCAACACAAGGCTGCTGGTAGCATCATTGGCTGCAGGTGCAGCTGTGCTCTTGTTGCTGTGCCCCTCTACCAGTGCACTGGTACTCATTTCGCTGACCTCAGAAGGATGACAGGCTGAGTCAACCCCACCTGGTGCTAATTCAACAGCCGACAGGGGATTGAATTCAAGACCCAAAGATCCCAAGCCAGCCACCCTAACTGCGAAGCCGACACCAGGCTTCATTCTTTCGTTATTCATTCATCATTAAATGATTTGTACCACTCAAATATAGATGTCTTTGGCAGGGAATCATCAACAAAGTGTGCAGCAAATGTTCTACAAACTTCAACAGGCTTGATATTTTTATTGACCAGAAAGTTGATAATTATTTTCTGCACCACCGTCTCTGTTATCTCATTTGCCACCATATTGATTTTCAGGACGTACATTGAAATAGGAAACACGTGATTAAGGCTATTGGCTACCAACACTATTAAAGTATAAAGATAGATATGTATCAACAGGTATCAACAATTGTTTATGGTCTTCTTGTAACAAAGGGAACAACAAAACTCTGAACACACAGGTAAAAGCAATTTGGTTTATCGCACACATGTAAACTGTAATGGAACATATAGTCTGACAGAATGAGACAGATGTAGTGCACTCACTCTTGAGCTGACTGTTTGGGTTTGATTCCTCACCTGACATAAACTACTGAATTGATGGTACACAGGCAATGTCTTGCATGACTAAGTGTGCTGTTCCTCAGATGGATGTGAAGCTGGTTGTACTAGCATTAGCTGGTGAACGTTACACATCCACTGCCTTTGAAGATGAGTATGCCATTGGGAACTAGTCATCATCATCATCATCATCATCATATTTCTCCAAATCCAGCTGAGGTACGTTGGGTCACCCAAACCTTCCTGCCAAATGCAGACTGCCACAACTGTTGCGCCTGTGTCTTGTGGTCTACCTCAAGCTGATGTTCCCAGTTGCTGCAGGGGTGGCCTCGGATCTGTTTCCCATCCGGGCCTGGGTTGATTCATCTATGACCGTCAACGCTTAATTTGAGGGCAATTTGTGCAAGTGTGTTGGCTGGCAACCTCCGAACGTGTCCAAAAAAGGGAGTGGTGCCAATGCAAAATGGTGTTGTGGATGTCATTGACACTGGTGCTTTGTGATGTTGTCTTGTTAATGACAAAGTCAAACCATTGGCCTCCAAGGATGTGATGTGGCACCTCATGTGGAAGGCCTGAAGCTTTCGCCCATCCTCTAGGAGCAAATTCCAGCTTTTGGACCCACACAGGAGCACTGGCAATATATAGGTGGTGTATACCTGAGTCTTGTTGAAAAACTGTCGTTTATTACGCCACACATGGTTCAGCTGGCCAAAAGCTGATGAGGCGAGGCCGATACATCGATGAATGTCAGGTGAGGAGTATCCCATTGAGTCTTTATCACATCCAAGGTACCTGAACTTTTCCATTACTGCAATGGTCTGGCCCACAACGATAACTGGTGTCAGAGGTGGGCTGGGGCCTATGTTCTGAATCTTGGTCTTGGTTTTTGCACAAGAAATATGCATTCCTATTTCCCCGGCCTCTTCCTCGAACCTCTGTAGCGATGTTGACCATTGTTCGGCCTTCCTAGGAACAAGACCACGTCATCAGCATAGTCCATATCCATAATGACTGCCCTGTCAACAGTTATTCCAAGATCTCCAGACACACATAGGCTCAGTATCCGGTTGATGCACAACAGAATAGAACTGGAGCACGGATGCAGCTTTGATGGACACGTGAGATGGTCAGGAAAGATCTGGAGACATCACTTCCAACTCATAGCCTTGATGTGGTGCCATCATGCAGGTCACGGATGAGATTGAGCAAAAATGAAGGTGTTCCGGCTGCTTCCAGGGCCTTCCACAGAGCGCTCTGATCCACTGAGTCAAAAGCGGCCTTCATGTCAATGTACGCAAAGTTGTGGACGGAATCAGATAAAACCTGGTGGACACGTTATGTGTGTGTGGCAAGGACGAATTGATTCGATTTTGGTGAAGATCTCAATCTGGATCTGGATATGAGAATTATTTAATTTTTAAAGTGATTCTTCACCATTGAGAGATGGGGCCAAAAACGATATGGTACTGTATATAGCATGAATTTTCAAAAATGTATTGAGCCAGATATGTTCTCGTGGATCAAGCATTACGTGGCGAGGTATGCGCTCTACCGAGTGCCCTTCTAGTTTTAAACTGCAACCGAGTCAGTTTGCCCTTTTAGTGTTGACATTTCTTTTGTCAAAACTGACAGAATGGCTGAGGCTCTAACTCGAGGTATGCACACTCACCTCGAAGCTGACTAGCCTGGGTTTGAATCCCGACCCAGCTATAATTGTCATCCCCGTGAAGCAGGGTGATTTATCAATGTTTGTGCCGTCTCCCGGATGGACATTAAACTGGGCATCCTATCTGCTGCCATTAGTTGGTAGATGTTAAAGATCCCACGGTATCTTTCGCAAAGAGTAGGCCAACATCCTGAATAAATTCCAAATTCCTGTCCTAACTACTGCTGGGGAGGCAATGGAAAACCGTCTCGTATAACCCTTACCAAGAAAATGCTTCAGCAGCAACGATGCTCTGAAACAGAGTATGGTACATCAAAATCAGAATTTCTCATGCCGGCTATAAATCAATGTTCTTATTAACTGGTAATAAACAGGATGGATGTGAGGTAGGCACCCCCTTTTCGTCAGGACCTCTGCGGCAAGTCTGGGAGTGACATAGAGGTTCATGGTCACCATTCCAGCTTAAAAGGTACTCCATACATATTGTAACCGTCACGCGGCCTTCAACCACCAACAAACCGCCAGGCGGGTAGAGGATGAAAGGTCTGCACATGCACTCGTAATTTGTGTGCATGTCGGCGGTTTAAGAACCACATGCCATGCCAAATCTGCCCTTCCAAATTTGGCCAAGTGCTTCTGAAGGGCACCCCGCTTTAAACGAATGCTGCCTTATTGTACTGATTCCAAAATGTACTCGCTTACTGGCTTATTTTCCCAATTAACTAAATGCTTTGAGAGGTCCGCTTCCCTCCAATGCCCCAAAAAAATTGGTTCACATTACCAAAAAGAAATGGGGTGGGGGAGAAGGGAAAAAGAGCATGACCGCACATGCTGTGAATCAAGCGGTGTCAAATCAATACGAAAATATCTGTACTCGGCCATTTAATTAACTCTGGCTTTATCTCAGACACTCGGGGAAGACAATGGGACAGAGAAGGGGAGGACAAGACAGAAACATAAACTAACATAACATTATATATATATATATATATATATATATATATATATATATATATATATATATATATATATATATATATATATATATATATATATATGGTGTTACAGTGGTCATATTGGCCAATTGGTCCAGATGCACCGAGGTGGGTCGAAAGCCTATTTGTGCCTCTACCGAGCTCAATTTGGGGTTAGAGCGGTTTGTCGTGCTCGGTGAGGGAAGCATTTGGGTTCGGATGCCAATCATCCTGCTAATCTGTCATCTAAAGGATTGAATAAAGCCAATGCAGCTTTGCGATCGTGGTAACCCGAAAAAACTCAGATGAGATCCGGTGAATTAACTAGTGTGTATTAAAGCAAGGGTGGGAAGAACAGGCAGCAAGACATCCAAAGATTAATTTCCCATACAAGTCAACTTACAATTGGGATACGTGCCCCTGAGGAATCGTGTGAATGCGATGGCCTTTATGAAACAGACCTTCGCCTCTGGATTTGAATCAAATGTTCCAGGCTCATGCATTCGCCCCAAAACTAACACCTCATCAATGTTATGAGTCCGAATTCCCCTTTCAGAGCACATTTAGAACAGATAACAAAGGATGACACATTAAAAAGGGTTTTTATGGGAGAAGTAGTTTTAGAAACAAACGTTGGGAGGTCAGATGATAATTCTATCCAAATGTTGATGCATATTCTTTTACAATTGATTCACATCACTCTTACGCAAAACATGCAATATGGAAATAACTATTTCTAAGCTATACATTGTTTGTTGGACTGTGTACTAACCCTAACAGTAAATTTACACACGAAATTCTGACAACCCTCCAAGAATCCCTCAGCCTTTCCCTCCCAACTCTATCCCCTATTTTGCTCCCCCACCCCAGCCAATCCCAACTCCTCACCCTTCCTCTCCCAACCTGGTCATCAATCCCACACTCAACCCTTAACCTCCCCCCACCCATCAAAAGTCTTCAACGCCCGCCCCAAGCCTCAACCCCCCCCCCCCCTTCCAAGGCTGTCCCATCTTTACTCCCTTACTCTTAACCACATCCTGCTCATTAAAGCAAATAGGACTTTCCGCATTGAAACTGGAATATTTTACATTTTATGCTCCCCTATCATGATATCACCTACTCCACAGAAACCCGTCAGTTACCTGTTCAACTCACAATTTTAAGAGAAAATAATTGGAAATAATAGCAAGGACTTACGTAACCTCCACAGTAAAAGCACTGCTTGAGAGAGAGAGAGTTCCAAAGGGTAAATTTTAAAAGGTTTAAAGGGTAAATTAAAACGTTCTAAAGGGTTCATAAATTGGTGGCCATAGTATAGAAATTGTGGGTGGAGGCAGGTGAACTGTCCATCCAATGGGTGGAATTCGTTTGCACGCATGCATGGACGCACACACACTCCTTTATAGTATAGAAATTGTTCCTGGCTACCCCCAGAACTGTTTTGCATGCCACAGAGAGGTTAATGTGTGGCAGGCATTTCCTGTTGGTCAGAATGCATGCAGCAATAGCTGGTGTGGAACTTGCTTCCTGGTACCCACTACAGTGAAGGAGTTTTACCAGTTTACTGCGGGGAGGAGCTTCTGCAACATGCTGATGAGTGTCATGGAGACCCACTCCTATTGAGGAGTGTTCCAATTATATAACCATGCATTCTGGCCCTTCGGCGTTAGGATGTGTGTGTATGATTGACCATGTACCTCAGCCTCTGGGCTGAGGTGCATGAGTATGCTCAGGGCATAATTTTGTTGGACTGTGTACTTTGGCTGTGGGGTCATGGTGCACATCCCAAGCTGTTTAAATGTTTTGATGTTTTTTTTTTTAACCTTTCTATATAAACAAAAGTTTCTCCCATAAGGCGAGTGCCAACAAGCTCGAAACACATGTCCGTGGACATTCCCTTTCCAGGCTGGACTGGTCTATAACAATGAGAATTATATTTTCTTCTTGGTATTGGCTGCAGTACAAGCCTACAAAGAAGTAGGGAGCTATAGCTCTGTTTTCAGCTCATCTGTAATAGGTGAAGCCTGTGCAACCTTTTTGCCAAAAGAGCCTTTCAAATATATATATATATATATATATATATATATATATATATATATATATATATATATATATATATAAGTATATATATATATATACATATATATATATATATATATATACATATATATATATATATACATATATATATATATATATATATATATATATATATATATATATATATATATATATACATATATATATATATATATATATATATATATCATGGTTATATATTGGCTTGTTTTGTACATCACCGCACTCACTTACACATAGGCATTGAGTGGTAGTCATCACCACGATGACTGTGTCATGTAATTTGTCGAAGGTATATGAGTTTTCATTCCATATGAAAACTCATTCTACATTCATTCCAATGAATGAATTCCAACAGCAATACATTCCACATTGTCAATGGTGATATACCATCACCGATGGTATATGAGTTGTCATACAGTTGTTCATTATCTTTACTTTTGATAAACTGATTCATGAATTCCATCTTTGCTTGATCACTTTCCAACTCGCAAATGAACCCCCACCTATGCCCCGAGGATTGTGTTTCCCTTTTGGTACAATAGCCGGCTTAGAGATTGTTGTGCCCTCTCACATGTACGTGTCCAGGCCACGCGCGACTTCATCCTTCACCCCACAGTCATGAATGTTCGCATACGCGTAAGTCGTCACACGTATAAGTCGTCACTTTTTTCTCGGTTCCGATGGTGACGACTTACGAGTAGTCTACTGTATATATATATATATATATATATATATATATATATATATATATATATATATATATATATATATATATATATATATATATATATATATATATATCCTTGAAACACCAATGCAATAGTCCAAGAATCCCAATTTTAAAAAAAGTTTTAAACACTGTCCCTTGAATTAAATGCACTTACTCCACTGGTCCTTCAAATAATTTTAAAAATAAAAATATAAGTTAACAGATATATCACTGAGCTACATCTCAATAGTCAGTGAGTCAGTTCATTCAGTCACTGAGCACTAAGTCACTGAGCAGTCAGTTCCTTGTCAAGCTTGCATCCTGTCAAAAGCCAATATAAGTTAGTAGTGAGACAACACTTCTTACAGATGGACAGAATGAGGCTATTCTACAGGCAAGATAAATGGGTGATAGAGGAATACAACAGGCTCTGTCTTATGGGACACCATCAAGGAGACAGTTACTTGATGGATCTCTGTGACTTGCTGGAGCTGGGGATTGGTGGACAACAGACAAGTAAAAGAATGCATGAACACATAAGATGTGGCAAAGTACCAAGAGGCAGCAAACTATCTAAGATAAGAAGGCAGAAGAAATCTCCACCACAGGCAATTCATTCTGGGAATGGGAATGTTGCAGTACACCTCCTTGCCACTCTTTAGGAGAGTGGGCTCAGCTCCGATGTATCATTACTTTTGCACTGGTAACTACCATCTGCAAAGGGAATTTCTTTCCACATTGCTCTATCATCATTTCTTGCAATTCAGCAAACATCATGTTAGTGAAAAGTACAATCCAAACACTTATTTTCAATGTATCTGGTCCATCAATATTTAACTAATCATACACCTGGCAATTCTAATCTCGACATCTGCAGGTTTCTGCAGGAGCATCATGATCCCAGTTACTTTTTTGTGTTCTTCCACAATCTGTGGTTTTCTCCCATCTATCACACATATAACCTCTATGCCAAACACAAGCCTCATTTATCTTTAGTAAGGAATGTCTTTCCGTTAATGACTTGGGCATCACAAAACCAACTTGAAATGATTCAAGCAAATTTTTATTCTCATGGACAGCATTGCTTCTATGACTTGCAACCCTGCAATCATTTTTGTAATGCTCTTTCAGCAATTGATAATGTGATGTCCATTTATGTCCATTTGTCATCCTGGTTTTCTTGGTTTCATTTTTGTTACTCGATGAGCATTTCTTCACCGATGCACCACTGTAATCATCCAGAATCTTGTTTACTGCTGTGCTAAGTTTGCAAATATATTCATTCTCACTTTTGATCAATTGCTGTATTCACTGGTACAAATCAAAAATCCTGGCTAATTGTGTTTGACGAGTGCTGAACATAATACGGAACAATCTTCAAATTGCGCAGCATGTGCAAATGTTTCCTTAATGTCTACTGTGGATGAACAAACTTGACTTGGGTCTTTTCATTTAGCATCCTCTAAGGCACCCTCAAACTGGTCTTATTAGGTCCACTTATATGACACACTAGCAGATTTACCCAGCGTTGTATGGGAATAGAAATGTGAATAAGTAACACTTTGTAGCCAAAGGAAATTGTAATACCCTCTACCACCACCAGGTGGCACTACACGGTACACATTTACATCGAGAATTTACACCCTCCTCGTCTACCCTCCCCGACCCTGTGTGAGGCTACAGCCACATCGCCGATGTTACTCCACATACAAAGTTGAAATTATACCCTGAATTTGGAGTTTGTAACTTAAAAGTTGTGGCCATGCATACAACTCATACAAACACAGAGCGAGACTTTTGCATTTTATAGGTATCGATTACTGGACAAATAGGTGAAAGAGGCTGCTTGAGATGGAGCATCTATACATACTTGATCTACTTAACCCTCTAGAGCCCCAGGGGTTATTTTTTTTGTTCACCCAGAACATTTCATGGGCTCTAGAGCAGGGGTTCCCAACCTTTTTTTTTACTGGGGTACCATTTCACATGTCCGTGGTCCCACCAAGTACCACTGTACCAAAATTCACCTAAAATAGTGTTTATTTGCGATACAGATATGACAATGGGGAGTTAAACAATACTAACAATTCACAACTATGACATTGAGCAATCTGATCTGAACAAAAGAATGATACAGTAAGTACCTATTTGATTGTGTAAAATGTCCAGTCAATGGGATGGCTGAGCCTGCTACTTGCTCACAAGCAGGTCGATGTCAGGCTTTGTTTTGGATAAAGTGCACCGAACATCATGTTCAACATCCAGTAGAGATCTTTGTTTTGTTTTTAGAAGAACGACTGACGAGAACCCAGCTTCACACAGCCATGTAGATGGGAATACTATGAGTGAATGAACAGCCAGGGCAGCTAGCTAAGGGTAAGACCCCAACATTCCACACCAGAAGTCCGTAAGATTCATCTCGTCAACTGATCTCGGGCTGTGGAGTCGTTCTGGAGATCAATCAAGCTTTCCTGCAGTCCTGTTCCAGGAGGCAAATCCAATGCATTCATGTGAAATGGGTTGCGAATCATTTTCAGATCCAGTTCCTTGAGATCCGGAAAATAGGAATTTAATTCCTCATCCAAATAAGCGAGGTGATCTTTTACCAGTTGTATGAACTCCCTTGGGGGATTCTTTTCACGCTTCTGAAGAATATCGGCCGTGCAAGAAAACATGACCACCACTCCCGCTTCGACATTCGTCTTCCACAGACGGAGTTTTTTCTGAAATCCCTTGACCTTGTCTATGAAGTCGATTATAGTCGCGCCAGTCCCCTGAAGAGACTTGTTCAGGGCGTTTAACTGAGAGAAAATGTCGACCAAATAAGCCAGGTGCAATGCCCAGTTGGGGTCGTTCAAAGCAGCGACGAAATCGACAGTCTTTGGTTTTCCATCGTTTTCGAAGAATTCACGAAGCTCAGCTCTCAGTTCAAACACGCGCTCTGCCATATTTCCACGGGATAACCATCTCACCTCAGTGTGGAATAAGAGAACTTTATGGTCGGAGTCGAAATCCTCGCAAAGTTTCTTGAAAAGTCGCGAATCGAGAGCCTGGATTTCACATGGTTCACAATTTTGATCATGGTTGAGAGAACGTCAGTCAATGGCTTGGGGAGCGCCTTGGCTGCGAGTGCGTGGCGGTGGATCGTACAGTGTAGGCCGCGCACTTCAGGAGCAACTGCCTTCACAAGCGTTTGGAAACCTGAACTGCACCCCAACATAGCTGGAGCACCATCTGTAGTACAGCCTTTCAGATCAACCCATGACAGCCCAACTTTATCAAAGATGGAAGACACCTCTTCGAAAATGTCCTTTTGCTTTCGTTGTGGTTTTAAGCGGGCGGCAAAATAGTATTTCATCCTTGAACTTGGCTTTATGCACGTACCGAACGAACGCTAACAGTTGGGCACAATTTGCCACGTCAGTTGACTCATCCAATTGCATAGAAAATCCGCATGGAGATGCCTTGATTTCTGCCACCACCTGGTCATGAATATTGGTTGACATTTCTTCAATGCGCCTCTGAACTGTGTTGTTTGACAACGAAAGAGAATTGAGCTTCTTGTCCCTTTGTTCTCCCAACATGAGACGTACGATATCCTTTGTGGCGAGAAGGATGAGGCTTTCCCCGACGGTGTGAGGTTTTTTCTGTTCTGCAATTCACAGTGCGACTAAGTAGGATGCCTTTACAGCTGCCGTGGACTGCTGTTGAAAACTGCCGCTGCCATCGAAGCGTGCTCTTTTCATGGCATTTTCCTTCCGACGAAAAAAATCATGGTGAACAGAATCAAAATGGCACTTCAATAGACTTGGCTTCATAGATTGATTGCCGAGAACTTTTCCACAAATCGCACACTGTGGAGCTTCTAATTCACCTTTTTGGATGGAAGTGAAGCCTAACTTGAGATAACTCTCCGAATATTTTCGCATTGACATGATACTGGTGAAAGATAACGGTAACAATAAGCCGGGCAATAAGCAATGATGACAGTGTGGCGTGTAGAGACAAAACAAATAATAAGACTTGTGCACAATGGCCGATAACAAACAGCTGTCAGTGTACAGCCGCTTTCGATATAAATTTAATTATTGTACACAAGCTGCATGAGAGAGAAGTAAAATAAAAACTGCGTAAAAAAAATAAAAAAAGCACGCTGCCGCGTACCACCGAGAAAGTCCAAATGTACCACCTGTGGTACGCGTACCACAGGTTGGGAGCCCCTGCTCTAGAGGGTTAAACATATAAAGCTTGCCACTCAGATGGGAAGGTCGACTTCTTGGCCAAGGTAGATGAAGAAAATGTTGTCATCATGGTCCCAAAGTTCACCACACATTGTGGTGAGGAAGGTGTGCAGCAGAAGGCCGAGCAGAGGTTGTTGATTTCAGAACCATGATCTGTGTGTTAACTATGGCAATAATCAAATAAAGCAACACCATTCCCTTTTGTCACCATAATGGCTGCCTAATGGCATAATGTCTGAAAGTTTCCATTGAAACACCACTTGTAATGGAAACTATTTTCCCAAACTCATTAAAAACTCATGACAGCACAAAAATCTCAGGCCAATACAGTGAGTGGAGCCAATTCCTGAAGAAGAGACTAATTAAATGACATATTTCCTATAAACAAGCTCGTCTGGATGCTTCATGAACAAACACTTCGTTGCTATCTCGGACGGCCTCGGTGGCCATTCTCTCTTGGACGGCTTGTCCACTGATGCCTTGCATAAATGGGCCAACATAAATGAGTCAGCTTCTCTTGGTTTTGAATACACCAGACCAAATATTAAATAATTTGAAACATGATTCACACTCAGAAGCTGCACTCGTGATCTTGTAATATCAGCATTTGTCATGTTTTCCATGTTTAGTGGTTGTTATATCTGGATAAGGTGATTCGATTTAATAGATAATGCATATTTGGCCTCTAGTTTTAATGAGGAGGAATGAAGGAAGATGTATAGTATTACAGTTAATGAAAAGTGCACATTAAAAAAAAAACACCTTTTTTTGATTGTTTTAGGGTAATCAAACATGTTTGCTTGGAAGAGTATGTTTGGTCACTGTAAGTGCAACCAGGACAGACTTATGAGTGCCTCGTGTATGGCGTCATTGGTATAAATCACTGCGTGTCACAACATTCTCTGGAAAAGTTAGATCGGAGCAGGTACGAGTCGTGAAGAGAAATGGGATCTCACATTATATATGAAATGTGGTGTGTGCAAGGCCCTATTGGTTTGCACTATGTCTGTCCTTTTGGACAGCAGCAAATGGACCTCGAATATGGAGGGCTGTGGAATATTTAGGTGCAAATACATTATATACTGTTCATCTTCATCCAAGCTCGATAGAAATGGGTTATATGATACAACATATAACTCAACATCCTTGATGATTGTAAAGGACATCTCTCAGGGCTCTATACAACTTATTATTATTTTTTTTTCTCATCAGCGTGTGTGCACAATTGACAATTTTTCTTTTAATTAACCACAGTTATCAACGCTCATGTAATTTTGTATTTGTAGTATTGTGTGCAATAAACGTATATGGTGCAAGTTGAAATGATATAATTGGTTGATGTAAGAGTTGTGCTATTTCCGTTTGATTGTCATCTCATTATTGCTCAGTAAAATAGCATAACACATATTGTTTCTCTGAAAACGGTTCAAGATTGGCGTGGACATTTTATTCAATAATTTTTTTTTTAAAAGGTACATGAAGGTTGATTTAATTTCACTTATTTCTCAAGTCATTCCCCATCAGCAGAATGCAAATCCAGTGGGTTCTTTTGGGTGATGTAGATTGGGAGACTCTAACAACACGACAATCAGCATCAGAAAAATGTGAAACCTTCAAGGAACAAATATGTAGAGTGCAGAGTAAGTACATTCCATTGAGGTGTAAAACTAGAAGCAGAAAGAGGTGGTTGAGTAGTGAGAAGAGGAATGCTATTAAGAAGAAGAAGAAAACATTTATAAGGTATAAAATAACAGGACTGGAGTTTGTTTACTCTGACGATAATATAAACAAGTGGTGTCAGGCACAACAAATCTCGCCCATTTAAGGCATAAAGTTATTTTGGGGATCAAATTTAAATTTGATACATCCTTAACCTGAATGTTGATTATAAGGAATAGAATAAGGAATATTTTAGTCTTAGTTTGAAGTCAATTAAACCATTTTTGACGGTTATGAGCGAAAAACGATTTTGACCTTTTCGTGACCTGACCTTGACCTTTGGCCTAATTGGACCCAAAAGTTAATGGGGTCGTCCGAGGTTCATTACCCACCTGTGGATACAATTTGACAGTGAGCCAGCCGTTTTCCCATAAAGTTGTATTTTCGTAACCATGTTTTCGTTTTAATGGAAAATTTGTAATTTTGACCGATGACCATGACCCCCAAAACTTCGGACCCTACCGATCTTCACAAATATGCATTTTTCACTATAGGAATGGGTAGGATTATAAGTGACAAATAGAATAAGGTTCACTATAAGCTTAGTTTGAAGTAAATCAGATAATTTTTGACGAAGTTATGAGCGAAAAACGATTTTGATCTTTTCGTGACCTTGACCTTTGATCCAATTGGACCCAAAAGTTAATGGGGTCGTCCAAGGTTCATTGCCCACCTGTGGATTAAATTTGATAGTGTTTGCTAAAGCCGTTTTGTCATAAAATTTCTAACAGACAGACAAACAAACAGACAAACAAACCAGATGATTACAATATCCCACTCCCTCCCTCCAGGGGGCGGGATAATAAGAGGCAAGTTAAGAAAATAACTCGGCAAGCCAAAGGAGAGTTTGAGAAGGACATGGCTAAGAATATTAAACATAATATCAAGGCATTCTTTAAGTATACGAGGGGAAAAGAACAGGTTAGGGTTTGGGCTCGGTTCGGAACAGGTTAGGGTGAGGGCTAACCCTAACAGCTTGGTTAGGACCAGTGTAGGGCCATTGAGAAACAGCAATGGGAGAGTGGTTAGTAAAGAAAATGAGATGGCAGGCTTATTAAATTGGTATTTTGCTTAAACTTTTACACGAGAATAGTCAGGAGAATTGCCAATAGCTGAGAGTATCTATCAAGGAGGTGAAAAAGGGCTTTTACAGAAGATCCAGGTTGGAGTGGAGGAAGTAAAGGAACAGCTCGGAAATTTGAGAGAAGATAAGGCTCCGTGACCAGATAATATGCAGAGAGTATTGATAGAGCTAACTGAGCAGATAAGCGAGATATTAACGGATATTTTCAATAGCTCACTGGAGCCAGGACAGGTACCGGAGGATTGGAGAGTAGCAAATGTAACACCGTTATTTAAGAAAGGATCCAGAGAAGAATTGGGGAACCATAGGCCTGTTAGTTCAACTTCAGTTGTGGGGAAGGTGTTGGAGACAATTAGGGACCAGATGAAGAACCATTTAAATAAATACAAACTATTTAAAGGTCGTCAGCATGGGTTTACCAAAGGTAGCTCCTGTTTAACAAATCTTTTAAGAGTTCTTTGAAGCAGTATCTGATTGGGTGGATGAGGGAAAGGCAGTGGACATAGTATATCTCGACTTTAAGAAGGCATTTGATAAGGTACCACATCGGAGGTTGTTAGCCAAAGTGACGGCTTGTGGAGTGGCTGGTCAGGTAGCTAATTGAATTGTAAACTGGCTTAGTGATAGGAAGCAAAGAGTGGCTGTGAGTGGGAGGATGTAAATAGTGGGGTACCTCAGAGATCTCCTGGATGCTCCTGGAGGAACAGAGAAGATGTCTCATAAACCTCATTCTGGTAAACATTTGTTCCAGTGGTCATGTTGCATTGTCATTTGCAAGCAGTGGGTTTGCTTCCCAGCTTCAAGGAGGACGAACAACCCATTCTACATCTAAGATCCCACTTAAACTGACAAGCACAGAAACGCTAATGTGTGACGTCAAACAATGGATTAGCTTTGGATTACCTCATCCACGAGTGGAAATTCATTTTCGGGGATGAAGCTACAATATCATATCGATTGGCAGTGGAAGCTCTCGACCGAACGCTGAAGGACATCCTCAAGAGCAGCGACCTCATGAGCGGGATTTTGTTGGTGTTGTCTGGAGATTTCCGCCAAACTCTTCCCATTGTGCATGGTGGCATGAAAGCCAATGAGATCGACGTTTGCCTAAAATCTTAACATATTTGGATGCGTATAAAAACTTTTTGTCTGACAGCATGCATCCAATCCTTCCTTTGAGGTGATCATGATGCAGGTCAATTTACAAAGCTGCTGTTGAGGATTGGAAATGGCCAGGTGTCTCATGTTAGTGATGGATATTTCATCAGTATACCACAGAAATTGGAGACCATAATATATTCAGTCAAATATTTCCAGTTGAGAGTGTACCGAAATGTAATGCAACACTACAAAGACATGAAGTGGCTGTGTGAGCGTGCAATCCTTGCTACACATAATGAATCAGTAAAAAACTAATCTGGGAACTTCTACAAAGCTTCCCAGGTAAGGCCACTTCCTATGAGTCAGTGGAGAAAGCCATGAGTGACAATGAGGCAGTTACATACCTCAAAGAGTTTGGAGCCCTCAGGCCTGCCAACTCACCACCTCCTTCTGAAAATAGGAGTGCCAGGCAAGCTCTTCCTCAACCTCAACCCACTAAAGTGTTGCAAAGGAACTCAAGTAATCATCAAACATTTGCTGCTGAATTACATAAATGTCACCATCACCACTGGACGAAACAAGGAAGAGCAAGCCATGATTCCAAGGGTACCGATCATCCCATGAGACACAGGCTTGCCTTTTGACTTTCAGCAAATTCATTTTACAATCAGAGTCTGCTTCGGCATGACCAACAACAAGTCCCAAAGACAAAGCCGCAGGTTTGCTGGCCTAAGTCTTCAAGAGCTCACATTCACACATGGCCAGCTGAACTGTATGTGGTGGTGAGCAGAGTGGGAAGCCCCAAAATACTTTTTATCTATATGTATATAAAACTAAAGGCTCCCTCATCAGGCGATGAGGCTCCTAAAGGCTCCCTAGAGGCTCCAACACAGCACCTTACACGGTGAGGCAGTGAAGCCATGAAGCCGCAAGTCAGTCCAGAAAGCCGTGAAGACTATCTGCCTGTTTATCACGTCCTGTTTGAACGTTAATTCACCAAGACCCGAAAGGACCCAAAAGACAGAGATAACCCAAAAGTCCCCGAGGACCCAAAATACCCCAATAACCCAGAAGACCCAGTAGATCCCAAAGACCCTGAAGACCCCAAAATCACAAAAGACCCCAAAAAACCCAAAATCACCAAAGACCCCAAAATCATCTAAAGACACGAAGACCCAAAAAGATCCAAAAGTCAGTGAGGAACCAAGTCCCAAAAGACCGTGAAGACCCCAAAAGAGCACTAAGACCCTTTATATTCCTTAGACCTTGACACCCTTTCGACCCCTTACACCATTCAGACAGATTAGACAGCTCAGACCCTTGACCATTTAGACCACTCAGACCTTCTTATATCACAAATACATTTCAAATATGTACAATATCACCAATATTACAAATACATTTGAAGAAAAGAAATGTTTGTATTATGATTGGTGTCAATCATGACAACACAGCAAATCTGTGATGTCAATTTCTGCAACGATGTGTGGAAAGGCAAGCATAGCGAGCCGATCCACACTAGTACATAGTTATGAAAAGAAATCTCACAATATTGTTTACCAGGAAGTTATTCAGTGAGACCAAATCTGATTAAGTCAGTTGCACCTAACTTCAGTTCACAGTTCACATTAATTTGTCATTGCGACACACAAAATAAAAACTATTTATTTTACTCTTGACCATGTTTTAACTTTCCAATTCCATTTAAAACAAGGAAAAAAAGACATATAATGTCACAGCTCCCATTGTTTTAGTAATTTTGCTGCGTGGGGTTAAAGGGCTAGCCCATATTTATGTGCAACTAAAATGGTCGCCAGTCTTCCAATCGACCATCTTTGATCAGATCGTAATATAAAGTGAGGTGCACGTGTATGCCATCATGTACTGTGCTCTTGCCAAGTTTGAACACAATCGGACCATGCATGTCTGATAAATGGTTGGGAACATATTTAAGTAATAAGATGTCTACCAGTCGGCTATCTTGGATTTGATCTTGAAAAAAAATGAGGTGCATATGTAAGCCATCATTGGTTATCAGTGTGCCAAGTTTGAACAACATCAGTGAAAGCTCGTCTGAGAAATTGTTCAGGACGTGTTCAACATCAGGTTTTTTACAACGAAAATGGCCGCCAGTCAGCCATCTTGAATATGATCTCGGGGGGGGGGGACTTGCTTATGTAGGCCATCATTCATTATCTGTGTGCGAAGGTTGAACAAGATCGCTAAATGCATGTCCGAGAAATGGTTGACGTGTTCGACACTGGGTTTTTGTTTTTTTCTAAAACTAAAATGGCCGCCAGTCGGCCATCTTGGATCTGATGTCAAAATAAAATGACGTGCATATGTATACCATCATGTGGTCTTTTTGTCAAGTACAAATAAAATTAGTCCATACACGTCCGAGATATGGTTGCGGACGCACACACGCACGGGCGCGAAAATCGAGACCAAATCCATAAGCCCCCATTTTGGACTAAGTCCAACGGGGGCTAATAAAGCTTACCTGGGTGAAGAACGGTTATCTCAGCTACACCTGATGCATATAAGATTAGTTGCAAAGCAAAGTTCTGCAGTTGAGTGATACGTGCTTTAAAATGTGATCATTTAAAGCTTTAGTGTTGCTCTCAGGACTCAGGTGAACAATATGTTTGCATTTGTGTGCTTGAGATGGCTCGAAGATGCATCTTGTGTTGCTAAAGCTATTGCAGAGATGATTGCATTAAAACTTGAATAGTTGATTCACATGAATCATTTATATTAAAAAGAACTCACTTTTTCAGTTTAAGCAAGAGCAAGGAAACAGAAAAAAAAAAAAAAACGCTAACGTTACAAAGGTACAGCTGCTCAGATCAGTGCAAGCCACATCCAAACTCCAAGTCGATTGAAACAGAAGCAGCATCTTGGTAAGAATCCAAGACCACTTTGAAATGAAAGGTATTTACGTCTACCAAACCATACATTTCTTCCCGATTGGATCACATCAGCAATACCTGTTTGTGGAAAACTATTTCATTGAAAATAAAAGTTAAACTGGCTTTAAGGTTCAAAAAGGATTAATAGAATTTATATTTTCTATCCTATGCAAACAAAAAACATGCATGAGAGAGAAAAGGAAATCGATGCATATGATAACATAAGAATGAGGAATGATGAGGCAGCTGCAGTTGAAGGACAATAACAAAGGACTAAAATGAAGGCAGTAAATGTCTGGATATTTTCATTGCATTTGGACAATAAGTGTTCCACTCTAAACTTCAATAAGTTACATAGGAGACATTGTCCTTTCACCCCAAAGTTTTATCGATTATATTTTCACAAATCCTGTGCCTGTACGTTAATGGAAGCATTGTTGTCAGACACTCCTTTGTTAAAAGACATCTCGCTATTAGGCTTTTACAAAGAGAATATATTTCGATGAGTCTCTTTAGTGATGTCCACAACATAAAGCCTTGATCATTACGAACCATACAAGGTCAATGGGTCTGTTTTCATCGTATTTTTTTTTTATCATTTTCGTCATAACGTTCGGTTGTGCTAAGACACACTTACTCTTGAGGAGACAACAATAATGTGCATATAAGTATGATCTACAGCATTGAAACTTTTAAACATATCACACAGTGGCCTATCATAGTATTTACCCCCCACCCCATCCAAAGTTTTCACATTTTGATTCCACCTGAGCTCATTTCATGATGCTTTCAAATCAAACTTAATATATAGAATCTTCACAAGCTACTTCAAAGTGATAATACTAAAAATCCAGATAAAATGTGAATAAATCACATCAGCAGAAAAAATCAGATGATTATCAGTTGCATAAGTATTCAAAGTCTTTGCCTAATGAACCCTAAATCACTTCAGGAGCAAATTATGTTTGAAAGGTTACAAAATAAGTGTAATTTCCACCTGTATGTAATCAGTGGTTCAACTTAAAATTAATCTCCCCCACTTGTCTAAGAAGTTTTAAAGTGCAACCATCTTGGTCAAAAAAACAAGGCAAACATGAAGACCAAGGAGCTTTCCAAAGAAGTCAGACATAAAGTGGTGGAGAAGCACCGTTCAGGAGAGGGTTTTGGACACTCCAGGCCTGGACATTCCAGGCACCCACCCGAAGGGACCGCCTCAGGTTAACCCAAGGAGATGCCGTCTGGTGGACGACACCTCAGCACCACCCCGACATACACAACCGCAATCCAACCCGGGGAATTTACCCTGTGTTATTCCTCCTATCATCAAAGAGTGGGGGTCCCGAAGGCTTTGCTCCAATCCCGTCATCCAGTGAGCTTCCCTGCGAAGGGCAGCTGCACAGGAGGTACTCCCACAGAGTGGGTTTTCAGTTTTCAGAAGGGAAGGCATACATGTGGTGGAGCGTTAATTACGATTCATACTCTTTCATCAAAATGATTCTGCTGAGAATAACAGTTAAGATGGAAACAAATTAATGTCAAAAATCCATTTTCTCCCAGTCATGCTATCAACACTGTCCGGAGACAAACTCCTGTCCAGACATAAATAATGCCTGGACACGTCCTGAGCCAAGATGGCCAGAGACAAACACTGCTCTGACAAGTCTGGAGACAAACTTCCGTCTGGGCAAAAACACTGCCCGGACACATCCGGAGACAAACCCTGTCCAGACAGAACCACTGTCCGGATATGTCTAGAGACAGAGGCAGACAGAGAGGGGAGCAAGGATGGGATGGAGAGAGCGAGAGAGAGAGGGGGAGGAGAGGGAGAGAGAGAGGTGGGGATAGGGGAGTTAGCAGAGAGAATATGTTATGCTTCATGAACAAACACACACACACACACACACACACACACACACACACACACACACACACACACACACACACACACACACACACACACACACACACACACACACACACACACACACACACACACACACACACACACACACAGTTGGCCGACATCGGCAACTTTTCAGGAATCGGCAGGTTGGAGTCAGTGTGATTACAAACTACAGAACTTACTGGATACATCCCAGAAACCTTGAGTAGCTTTCACTGAAAAAACAACATTGCATTTATATAGATATTTCAGGGAGATGTTCATAAACATTATTCTTTTTAAACAGCTGCATGTGATGGGTGAAAAAAAATTTGGCTCAGTAATTTAGAAAACACGTTAATACGGCAAACAGCTGAGAAATCGGGTGTTATTTCACAACTCACTCAGAATGATGAAGGACAAACCACTAGCTCAGGGTGACGGAGCACGAACCACTCGCTCAGGGGTACGGAGAACAAACCACTAGCTCAGGGGTATGGAGCACAAACCAATTGCTCAGGGGGATGGAGCATGAACCACTCACTCAGGGGGATGGAGCATGATCCACTCGCTCAGAATGACGTAGCACAGTACCGCTATCGACACTCGGCAAGTGGCTTAAGCACTCCAATTCAATAGTTCAGGAACGGTTGGCCAGTCTGTCACTGCATACCATAAAGGAGCCCTTTAACTTTAAAGCCGGTCTTCACCGCACACACAAATGTTAATGAAATGAAAGGAATCTATAAATCTGCCATTGTGCCTGCTTGTCTGTGCACGTGTCATGTGGTACATTAGTTTGGAGTCCGTGCAAACGTTATAACTTTTTTTGAAAACGTCCGTTTTTCACAAGATTTGCTTTGATTGCCCACCTCGCACCGCACGAAACCTCCGAAAATATAGACACCGATCTGGCAGACGCGATGGATAGGCAGTCCCTCTGGGGGACAGAACACGAGGTCCAGCAGTGAATTCATTAAATCATATAGCAAAATGAAACTGGTTAATTTTGGCATGTTCCTCAATTGTTTTGTTCACTCAATATAATTATCCAAACAGTGGAAAAAGATAAGTTTAACGCTAAAGAAATTTCACATTTTCTTGTGTATGTAAAGGCCCGGTCACACCTTGACGTTTTAGCCAACGTATGCCGATTTTTGAATTTTTTTTCTAAAACGCTGGCACACGTTGAATACGTTATGGGTAAGTTTTGATAACATTGAGAGCACGCTGAAAAACACTGCCATACGTCATTGTACGCTGGCTTTAAACGTTGTACTTTTTGGTTGTCCTCAAATTTTTTCATGCTTGAAATTTCACGACGTATGCCGGCATATGACTCACACGTTCCGCTACGCTGGCCACAAGTTGTATGCACGGTCTGCAATCATTGACAGACGTCAACACATGCTACTTGTAAGTTAATCATAAGTTGAGACACGCCGAGGTAATCTTTAGCGTACTCGAAACTTATTTCTAACCTATGATTAATGTGTTGTTGACACGTTACGCGATCGTTGCCACACATCGACAGACGTTACTTTTAAGTTACTCATAGGCTGAAAGACGTCGGTATAATGGATCGTCCTTGCGTCAGCGTCCAGGACACTTATTTGCAGCATTCTTCAAACTTTTCTTCGGCATGACGAGGATGTTCACACTTCGATGTCTAGCTTGGCTATGATTCCAATTGTCCATCGGCAGCGTCTATTTAAAATAGTCGAGTTTGAGCGTTTTAACACGTTCAGAAGAAACGCTTCAAATTTCAAAACCCCAGCGTCAAAAAACAAAGGCGAGTGACAGCAATTTAAATCGTTCATTGTAAACAATGAAAATAGCTGAGTGGTACCGTTTAAAAGTCGTTGAGTGTAAAAAAATCCAATTGTTGAGCGCAAGCGTCTACTTTCAATAGTGGGGTTTGAGCGATTTAGCACGTTCAATAGAAACGATTAAAATTTCCGAGCGCCAGCGTCAAAAAACAAAGGCGAGTGACAGCAATTTAAATCGTTCATTGTAAACAATGAAAATAGCTGAGTGGTACCGTTTGAAAGTCGTTGAGTGTAAAAAAATCCAATTGTTGAGGCAAGCGTCTACTTTCAATAGTGGAGATGCAGCCATTTAAATCGTTGAGTGGCAGCCTATGAATAGCAAACCCTACGTCACCGGCAAAGATAAACTGCCGCACGATATAGATAAGTTAGGCTATCGTTGGGCATAGTTTGTGAACGCCGGCTTCACGATAATTATTCGTTGGTATATCGTATCTATAAGTAATCATAGCGCTCTATGCACATTATTAGTTCAGTGTGCATTTGTCCAACCCGTTATGAATAGACCTAAATCGTAAAAACAAGCTATAGCTCATTGTTGAAAAAGCCCCATAAAAAATTAGCCGCGAAGAACTTCAAACAATGGTGAAAAGATATCTCCTACCCGTGGACACGCGGACACAAGGACAATCCATCATAACCCACACCCTCCCCCTCACACTCACCTACTACTGCCAACATGAACAAACTACTACTAATACTAATACTAATACTGATACTGATACTGTTACTGCTGACATGGACATCGACTCAAAAAGGACTCGAAAACACTGTTGGGTTCCACTTTTATGAGCAGCATTTTTATATACCAATTCCCAAAACCGCTGGGAACACGTCTTTATATGGCAGTTGTAAGCTAGAAACACGTTCATTTATTTTTTTTGTCGACCGGAAGACGTCATTGGAATACGTCTACATACGTCGATGTGTGTTGGGACTACGTAAAGAATTGGTTCAAAGCATGTCAAACATAAGTTAGAAATAAGTTTCGCGTAAAAAAGACATTACCGCGACGTGTTTCGACTTATGAGTAGCTTATAAGTAGCGTTTGTGGACGTGTGTAAGCGTCCACATATCGTGTGTAAAACTTATCCCCATCGCATGCGGAACGTGTGTCATACGCCGAGTACGTCCAAAAATTTTAAACATGTTTAAAATTTCTTGACGTGTTCTACTTACTACGACATATGATAGCGTACTTTAGCATTCTACTCACGTATACCAAACTTATTCATACCGTATTTGACGTGCCCCAACGTTTTAGACACATTTTTCTTAGGTCGGCATACGCTGGCAAGATCGCCAAGGTGTGACCGTGATGTTGTCACTTCCATTTCTACGGCAGTTATGATTCGAATCGTTGTGCGTCAGCCTTTTAATAGGCTACGTCACGACATCGTCGGCGATGCGTGCAACGCGCTATGCCTAAGTTAGACTATCGTTGGGCATCGGTTGTGTAGGCCGACAACAGGTTCAGCATTCCTTGGTATAAGTTATCTATAACACAACGAAACGTTCTGTGTCCGTTACCAATGCGTTATACATAAGACCAAGTCGCTATGAATACGTCCGAATCTTTAAAAAAAAACATCAAAAGTTCAACGTAAGCCAGCGTTTTACAAAACATTTTAATACGTTGCCATCGCTGGCTAAAACGTCAAGGTGTGACCGGGCCTTAAGCAGGAGGGACCATAGCCTTGCTTGCTTAAAGTAAATTGGTATATTGGCTTAGTTATAAGACTTGTTATTTTTTTAAATCATCAGATATCACAACCGATTTTGACACTTATTTGGTCCGGACAATATCCGATCCTCAAAACCGAAATAATATTTCAATGACATACTTTAATTAGTCTGTGAGAGTACATCGTGGAAAATCACATCATATAATGCATGAAATCACTCCAAGCTCCTAATTTGAAAACTATAATACTTACAATAGCGATGTATGCAGCGATTCATAGCTATGATGAACAGGCATTCGATATGAGTGAGGAAAGTGAAAAAAACTTTATCGTTGAGAAATCATTGCGGCCTGTTCCAAGTCACGGCATGGTTGAGCAGGCTAAAAAAAACATGGCGGCTTCAGACCCCAGTGAGGTTAGCCAGGAAATGCCTTAAGACCGCAGAAAGCGAGGTGGGGAAATCATTGCGGCCTGTTCCAAGTCACAGCAAGGTTGAGCAGGCTAAAAAAAACATGGCGGCTTCAGACCCCCAGCGAGGTTAGCCAGGAAATGCCTTAAGACCGCAGGAAGCGGGGTGGCCGAGGATCGCCTGATGAAAGATATAATTAAATAAGGCCGTTAATTATCTTCAAAAATGGTGTTTTAATTAACACAAGCACCCAATTTTCAGTCGTGCACTTCTTTGGAGTTTTCTTAGTTTGCATGCAAAGTTTCAGGCTGCTAGGTTTTATGGTTTTGGAGTTATGGAGGAGACACACACACACACACACACACACACACACACACACACACACACACACACACACACACACACACACACACACACACACAGTGACATTTATTATTTTTGTGTGTGTGTGTGTGTGTGTGTGTGTTTGTGTGTGTGTGTGTGTGTGTGTAGACTGCTATCTCCACACGTGGGTGTGTTTCAGGAGATGGAACGGAGACCTAGTATTACATTGTGGCTACACTCGTGACAGGTGAGCTCGTTCTGGAAGATGTACTTTTGTTCTTTCTTGATTTGATTGTCAGAATAGCTTAGAACAGGGGTCTCCAACCTGCGGCCCGCGGGCCACATGCAGCCCCTTAGACGGATTTATGCGGCCCGCGGTGCCATATTAAGTTTACATTACAATGCGGCCCGCGATACTGCCAATTTGTCAGGGTCAATGATCAAAGCGTTCTGTAATTTTTATTATGATTTTGATTCATATTAGACACATGTTTTTAACACGATTATTCATTTATCATATTCGTTGACAAGAAAAATATATTCAGCACTAATTTTTGTTTAAATTTCCGCATATTAGGCATATCCTGCCTCTCAGAAATCACGACAGATGGCGCTCCTGCCATGGTTGGCTCGGAAAAGGGTTTCCCAACCCTTCTGAAGAAGCATTGTGCAGCATTGGGTCACACACAACAGATCAAATGCCTTCACTGCATTGTTCACCAGAAGGCCCTGTGTGCTAAGTCCGCATCGATGAAGGAAGTCATGGGAGTTGTCGTGAAGGTGGTCAACTTCATCATATCCAGGGGTCTCAACCACTGCCAGTTTAGAGATTTTCTCGAGGCTGCCAAGGCACAATACGGGGATCTTCTCTACCATTGCGAGGTCCGTTGGCTCAGCCGTGGGACCATGCTTGCCAGAGTCTTTGACCTTCGGGAGGAGATCGCCTCCTTCCTTGACTCCAAGAACAACCCGTACGTAGAGTTTTCTGACCCTGATTGGTTTTCACGACTGGCCTTCTTGACTGATCTTTTTCACCATCTGAATGAGCTGAACCTGAGCTTCAAGGAAGAGGTCTCCTCGTCACCAAAATGTTTTCCCGCCTCAACGCCTTCGAGCTCAAATTGTGCCTTTGGGAGTCTCAGCTGGGCAAGGGGGACTTCACACACTTCCCTTGCCTGAAGTCCTGTGAGTTGTGTGACGCACCTGATTTCGCCACCAGCACAATCGGTTGCCTCAGGGTCGAGTGTGCTGCCCGTTTCAAGGATCTCCGATCGCACAGCCAGCAGTTCCAGTTGTTTTCTTCGCCATTTGATGTTGACTGTGACGCTGCCCCTCCTGATGTGCAGATGGAGCTCATCGACCTGCAGTGCTGTGACGATTTGAGAGGTAAATATCTTGCCTCCCCCCTGCTGGATTTTTGGAACCTCCACATCCTCCCTTCCGGCAATTATCCCAACCTTGTGTGGCTCGCCATTAACACAGCATCAATATTTGGCTCTACCTACTGTTGCGAGCAGCTCTTCAGTCGCATGAAGCTGCTCAAAAATCAGACGCGTTCCCAGCTGACGGACGCCCATCTCAGTGATGTTCTGTTGCTCTCTGTGTCCTCTATCAAACCGGACGTTGTAACACTCTCTGCTAGTAAGCAGCACCAGCCATCTCATTGAATGTGCTCGTAGGCCCTTTCATGCAACTATTTTTCTCAATTGTGTTTAGGTTTACATGTGCGTTTTCAATAAAGACTGTATTTAACTGTTTTTTCACGTTTTTTCGGAATTTAGCGTCCTTTTTTTGGGTGCGGCCCTCCGCCCCTCACCACTTTGGTTTTGCGGCCCTCCGCCCAAAAAGGTTGGAGGCCCCTGGCTTAGAAGCAGTATACTTGCCTTTGAATCCAGTAAAATGTTTTTGATTCTTGACAAAAATCGGATTTAACAGCAATCTGTGTGGTTGTTTTGTTGTTCAGCTTTTTGGTTGGAGATTTTACTTCGATTGTTGAGATTGTTAATGCTTAGTTGCGAATATCATTTACTCTATCCCATTGTTCCTTCCCTAAGAGAAGACCTGTGTGCTGGTATTTTCGCCAAATTCCAAATTATTGCCCAAAAAGGGTATGGTTCATGACAAATCTCATGAGATCATCTATTTTGTCATTGATATTTATCCTCATTGTACACATTTTGAAGGTGTCCAGATGAGGAATGCGAAGTGTTGAAAATGCATCATACAGTCTGTACAATATTTACAAAAACAATTAGTGAATAATCCTTGAAAGCAGAATACAAAAACGAGAGCAGTGCAGGACACAATTGTAACACCTACAGTATGAGAGGAAACACAAAAGGCGGTTAAATTAAGTATAGTAATGAAGGAATGTGTCATTGTTTTCTTAACGAGTAGTGTATAATTGGAGAACAAAAACAGCTTCTGGAATCACCTACAAGAACAAAGGTTATGACCCCATCAATGGAAGGGCCATGATGAGGATGGCATTGGTGCTTCAATGGCACAACCTTGTGTCTAGAAGCAGGTGGGATGGAGTTGCTTGCTAAAAGGTAAAGGTGGCGAATAAGCCACAGCATTAACCCTCAGGTCAGTAGTTCAAGTCACCTAATTGAATGCTAGTTAATATTACATACTGCCAACGAGCCAGCAAATCAGAGCCAGTCACTAACCTGGATTTGAGACGATGCTTCCGATTGTCAAACAGCTGCCATGTTGGACAGCACTAAGTTCACAAAGTTAATTTGTATCCAAGGTTAAATATCACTAAATTGTAATAAAAGTATGTTAATTGTGCTGACAAAATGGTTTTTGAAAGTATGCAAAGTGATCGAATAATAGTGATTTCAGCTGATTTTTTTTTTTCACACCTTTAAATGGCAGGCAGTATACTAATTAATATCTATTAGTTATGATGACTTTCAAGGTAACTGAATCAATTTTGCTGGAAATATAGTATGATTGGTGAAGCCACTGACATTTTGAAACACCATTCAAAATTATTTTTGATGCAAATGAGTTGCCTCCATGGAAAAACAATGAAAACACTAAGATGGTCAAACATTTTGTGGGCAGTTAAATTTTTTTCCTTTGCAACAAGGACAAGAAGAAAATGTTTATTTCTTGCAGAAAATTGATTTCTAGCTTTTCAATAACTTGGTCCGCACAAATGTCTTTTATATGAGCAAAGTGCTACAATGGTAGCAGTTTACTGTTTTGGGGAACACTTATTATTGTTGCGAATCTGGAAGCCATGAGCACACAACATATAGGTCTTTTAGATCAGTTATATCGGTAAGTACATTTTGCCAGTTCGGGTCCCGTCCCTGGTCTAATGGGTAATTAAATGTTCCTGCGCTGTGGAGTTATTTTAATAGTCAGGATTTCTTTTCGTTTATTTTTACACCACCAACATCAACGCCGATGACACCGCATGACCCTCGCCTTCACTTCACTTCCTTCGCCTCGCTTAGACTGACGTCAGGGGTGGGCGGAGCCCCTGCAGAGACATGTTGCTCAGCTTCCCGTGTGAGGGGCGGTCCTTTGGAGGAAGGCGGAGTTCGGGGACGAGCCACACGGTGGCCCTCGACCAATTGGCGTGCAGCGGGTGGAGTGACCGTCGCTCGGCCAATCGGACTTCCCCGACAGTGTGAAGGGCAGTCCAAGTGATGTCACCACGCCACCTGGCCAATCGAGGAGTTTGCCGCCAGTTTTGGCCAGTGAGAGGGATGGCGAGGATTTTTGCGCACCAAAACTGGCCAGTGTAAGGTGATGAGGGAGTCTGCGCAGAAGGCCGTCCAGTGTGGAGAAGCGGGGACACGCCCCCCCCCCCCTTCTGCGGGAGAACAAGATAAAAAGCGCAGACGGCTGAACCAAAACCGGGAGAGATTTCTTCACCGCTATCGTCGCCGTCAACCCTGGTCCTCGTCCTCATCCACCGCCTCCTCCTCCGAATGATCGCGAGCGTGGGCGACGACCTCAATCCACCTCAGTTGGCTTCAGCTGCGCTGGTCTGTCCTACGGAGCCTGGAGCTCCGGGAAGAAGGGGACCAGCCACGCGTTCGCGGCCAGGTAGTCAGCTACCACTGATCTGCAGCCCGTCTGTCCTCCGGCTGGAGATCCAAATAAAGACCATTGGGGTCCACTTCTGTCTGTGGGTGTGTGTGTCTGTGTGTGGGCCCCGTCTTTAAGTAGTAAAATTGTAGAAGTGCTTTGTGCTGTATATATTTGCATTGCCTTACTTTATTCGGTTTAAATCTGCTCTTCTGTGTTCCCTAGTTCCCCATTATTATATAAATAAACCCCGATTGTTAAATGTTTTCAGCTCATTCGTGTCCATTCTTGCATTGACAGAGCGTGTCGCATGTAAGGGATTCGCTGGCCATTGCCATTGTCACAGGATAATCGGGACTGGTGGGTCTCGGCGATTAAACCGCTCGGAATCGCACACGGAACAAGCACGCTAAGCGGCTCATTTCCGTACGAGTTCCGTCGAGGGTGTGAAGACTCGGTAGATCGCCACGTGGTCTCTAGGTATTTTGAAGATTTGGCAAATAACCCTGTACCACGTGGTGGAAATAGTGACCCTTCACGGTCCAAAACAAGGACCCATCGACTCCGGACTTATCCGGGGCGATGATCTGAATTCCGGGCGATCGGTCGAGCCGACTTGCGGCTCCATCCAACGGACGGACCGTGGCCGACGTCCCGGCCCCGCAACATTATTACCTCCGTCACCGAAGGTGAAGGAAGTTATGTTTTCACCCCCTCTGTCTGTTTGATTGTGTGCAGGATATCTCAAAAGTCGTGGACGGATTTGGATGAAATTTGGTGGGCAGGTTGGGTCTGTGACAAGGACGAACCGATTAGATTTTGGTGAAGATCTGGATGCAAACCCGACTACTACAATTTTCAAAGTGATTCTTCACCGTTGAGAGATAAGGCGAAACTAATATATAGCATGATATCTCAAAAAGTTGTGGATGGAATCGAATGAAACTTGGTGAACAGGTTGGCCATGTGACCATGACGAATTGATTCAATTTTTGGTGAAGATCCGAATCTGGATCTGGATTCGAGAATTATTTAATTTTAAAAGTGATTCTTCACCATTGAGAGATGGAGCCCAAAACGATATATAGCACGATATTTCAAAAATGTATTGGGCTCGCTATGTTTTTGTGGATCAGGCATTACATGGCGGAGGTATGCGCTCTACCGAGTGCCCTTCTAGTTATAGATGTAATTTTGCTCCAGATGAAGTTATCACTCACAAATATGATCTTTTGAGAGGTGTTTCTTATTGACAAGCATGGATTTATCTCGAATCACGTTTTAAACTGTGTTAGGTAGTTTATCATACGTCACTCTTCCCACCCATGGTACACTGAATCCTGTGATGAGATAGTTGCCTTGAAACAACTTGCCTTCTTTTTCTGGAAGGCAAATCCGACCAAATGCTATGTCAAATCATTCCACAAAACCCACAAATGTGTGCCCACACTCAGGAGAGCTAGAAAAGAAAATCTCACCAACCTCAAAATTAAACTTTCATACTTGTTTTCCTCTTTTAAAACCTATTGGCACCTTGTTAAATCTGTCTCTAGTATATGCTTCTCCTCCATCCCTTCCCCCTCTTCAAATGGAACGACAGTCGACTCCGCTGGTGAGAAGGCCGAATGACTCAATTCTATGTTTGCTTCCAAATTTTGCCCCCAACCTCTCACTGTCTATATCCCCCATACCCAGTCACACCCAACTGCTCCTGCACTGTCTTTTGCACCTGAGAAGGTGAAGTTTTTGACAACTCTTGACTGATTCTGCAACTGGACCAGATGGCATCAGCTTACTTCCAATCATCAGCAACATCATGGAATCCATCATCGCAGTTCACATCAAATTCCTCCCTTTCTCAAATGGCCTCATCTCAGATCATCAATTCGGATTCAGACCAGGTCACTCTACCTTGGACGTACTGCTTCTGCTCTCCCAATAATGGACGGAGGCCCTCAATGTGAGACATGAGATCAGGGCTGTCTCTTTAGACATATCTTGAGCATTCAATAGTGTCTTGCTCTCCACCTTTCTCTTCACATTTTCTACCTGTAGTATCCAAGACCAACTCCACACATGGAGTACTAACTTTACTCTCATAGCTAATGCATTGCTCTCAATGAAATCCTCTCATCTCGTCTCCCCATCAAGGCTGGAGTGCCCCAAGGCAGTGTTCTAGACCCAGTCCTATTCATAATCTTTATCAACGATCTATCTGACTGGAAAATCCTCTATCCCTTTGCTGATGACTCCACCTTCTGCCGTAACATCTCTTCCTTCAGATAGGCAGGCAGGTAGCCAGCAGTCTCTTCCCTCTCTGCAGACCTTGATATAATCATGAGCTGGTCAACCACTTGGATTATATGTTTCAATCCTGACAAATCTCACACTATCATTGTCTCTCCAAAAGGCAAACAAAATGGAAAACTTTTCCATCTACTTTCTTAAGATTCCTCTTGAAAACGTTCAGTCAATCAAACTTTTGAGCTGCACCATCAGCCATGATTTTTCTTGGGCAATCCACACTTATAAGTTGGGTGTCCAAAGCCAGTTGCTGGGCATCCTCCATTGTGAAAAGTCCTTCCTTGGCACACCTCAACTCCTATCCACCTACAAGGCTTTTGTCCACAGCTGGATGGAGTGCTGGTACCCCTGCTTCACACATTGCTCAGTTTGACACTGTGGAAATGAAGAACTTCAAGATCATTGGAATCTCCTGTGATGAAGTTGAGTCTACGGGCCTATCACTTTCACATTGCAGACACGTCGCTGGTCTCTCTGTCCTCTACTGCCTCCTTTCTGGTCATGCACCCCCTGCTCTTTGTACGCATCCTCCTCATATGCTAGTGACATGTGGAGAATGTTGCAGATTACATAAAGGGATGGGGTTGGGGAGAAAATAGAATTTGAATGAACATTGGGGGAAAGGCGATAAGAGCTTTGAAACACATCATTCGACCCTGCCTCACAAATAGATTAATTACATATGCTTATGCTGTACACACTACAAAATAACTAGGATAATTTATTAGTCTGTCCCCTACGCAGTTTTGTCATTAAAATTTTCAACAAACTTTTACCACGAGAATACGGAGAACACTAATTAATGAAATGTTTTTTTGTTTTCGTCATGTACAAAGTAAAAGTACAAGGTACAAAGTGGATAGAGTACAAAGCAGATGCGGACGGGCTTTGAATTTTGGGATGCTTTTGAGGTTTATTTTGCACTCATGTAAAAAGCCATCATGAAAACAGTCCACGGTTTTAGGAGCCAATTGCTTGTTTGTTAATTTGAAGCTTAATGGACTTGAGAACGAAAAATTTAAAAAATCTTTTTTCTGACCAAATGGCTGAATAGTTGGTTGAATCTCTTGTGTGGATTTGTGTTTTGAATCGCAATCAGGACTCATTTATAAATAAGAAGTTGTTGTAAATGATGACTTTAAAATGTAACCATCTTATATAATTTTTATTATTTAATTAATCTTAAATAAAAGTGGGTGCTTTTACTCTATCTCCAACCTGCTCTTATCACCTCTGCCACCGAGAAGGTCGACGGAGGTAATGTTTGTCTCTGTTTGTTTGTCTGTGAACAGGATATCTCATAAGGTTGTGGACGGATTTGGATGCTTTTGCCATCAAATTTTCAGCAAACCTTTGTTCTGAGAATATGGAGAATACAACGGTAATGAATAATTGGATCAAAATGTCAAAGAGCAAATTCACAGCAAGTGCAAGTAGCCCTCATTAGTCCGTCAGTTACTGCATAACACAAGATGACAAAAATAATAATAATAATAATAATAATAATAATAATAATAATAATAATAAAATTGCTTCTGTGTTTATTTTGGCTACTTGCATTTTGAGAATCATCAAATTTTCAACAAAGCTTTATTGTGAAAATATGGAGGACACTAATTAATAAGCTTTTCTTTTTTAGCTGTTTTCATCAGGTTTATATAATTCAACATATCGACAATTCCAGCGGCCATTGCCGCCGTAGCTTCCTTTTTCTCCTCGCTTGATGCTCCGTTCACCAAGGAACGTTCGGAATGGACAACTCTTCCAGATTGTGGACTTAAACATGAAACTGCTTCGATTTATGCTCTCCTTCTTCCTCCTGTCCATCTCAAACAACATCAGTTGAACTATTTTCAAAAACATCACCCTCTCCCTCCTGTACCCCAACAACCAATCATCAGGTCCTAGGTGCTGGACTTCTGTTGGGTGCGTGGATTTTCGGATTGTACACAAGTGTCTGAATGATGTCATGGATACGTTGATTTGGAGGAGGATGGCGGACTTCCGAGTCTGTGTATGTGAAGAAATTTATCTGCACTCGCAAACAAGGACTATCGTCTGTAGAACAGTGGTTGTCTCAAAGCTTTTTTCTTTTCCTTCTATAACCTGCAAATTGTCGAAAAGGATGGATGCAGCAAGATTCTGTCCTTTATCATTCCTTGTCTTTCAAAGCCCTCAATATTCCACGACCCTTGACTAACCACTGCTCATGATGGTGAGGTGTAAGACCACGAGTGCTCATCCCTGACCAGGACCATTACCAGTCATGGAGGGCATCTCCAGTGATTTTGCAGAATGATAAAAACTATGATAAGGGATCTCCAGAGATAGTTCAATGAGGAATGGACGTGCAGTTGGAATTTTTGTATAAAATTGTGTTTTGAGCAACTCACAGGCAGCACGTGCATTTGCTCTTTCTGATTTTTCCTGATTTTGTGCACCTTTAAGCTAGATCCATAACAATATATAATGTGCACACAACGGAATTTATACCAACTTTAAAAAAAAATATTGCAAGGTAATACTTTCTTTAGTATCGATTTCAAGCAACCTAACATAATTCCATACCTTGTCTTTGGAATTATCAGTTGATGTGTGTTGCTGATAAAAATCAGAAGATGCACCAGCTGAAACTATCCCAGTAAATTCACAAACAACTACATCATAGACAGTCGCTTGTGCAATATCATGATATTTTTATGACGTTCGAGGATAAATATTATAAATCTTCCTTATCATGAGGAATCATTGAATGTTTTCCTTGTTCAACTCCTACTCACTCGAGGATTGATACCAGCGTGTCAGATTATGAACTTTGATTGAACTGATTGGGAAATGTATTTTTCTCCAAAACGATTAAATGCTGTATATGGATATCATTCTTGTGTTTTGCTGATTTTATAGACTTGGGAATATGCAAGAACAGTTCAGGGTCAGACGGATGACATTGGGCATTCAAAAACTTATCACTATACATTGATCTGTAATAGTCCAATAAACGGCAATAATTATTTATTTATTTTTCAATGCCATAACGATATAATCATTGGTAAGGAAATATTTTTCCTTTGTAATTATGCAGAGTGGATACCAAACTCGTTGGTGTAATGGTTAGAGCATCATCTTTGAGTCTGGGAAGTTGGTGGTTCAAACCTTGCTGGTTGGTCATTACTTGCATACCTTTTGGGGTTGGTGGTTGGTGGTTCAAAACTGGTGGATGCATCTGATCTTGAAACAAAATGACGTGTATATGCAAGCCATCATTCATTAACTGTGTGCCATGTTTGAGCAAGATCGGTAAATGCATATCCGAGAAATGGCTGAGGACTTGTTCCACATCGAGTTTTCACAACTAAAAGGCCGCCAATCAGCCATCTTTGATCGAATAGTGAAACAAAATGATGTGCATATGCATACCATCATGTATTGTCGTTTTGCCAAGTTTTAACAACAGCAGTCCATACGTGTCCAAGTTATGGCTGCGGACAGATGCACAGATGGCCGGACACACAAGACCCAATCTATAACCCCCCAGTTCTGACTGAGTCCAACGGGGGCTAATAACCCTGCCTGTGAAACACGCGGATGACAGTTTATAGCTGGGTCGGGATTCCAACCCAGGCTAGACTACTTTGAGGTGAGTGTGCATACCTCTAGGTCTTGAGCTGGACTATCCTGCCAGCCCTGGGACTCAAGTGAGTCAAAAGAACAAAGGTCGAATCAATTTTACAAATCATAGAAATTCTGTGTATACTGCACTGCATTGTTCAATTCCAAATCTGTAAACTCAGTCAATGAATATGAGAGCACATATACATACAAAAATTC
>NC_140972.1:76549547-76587047 GCF_056783735.1 Eptatretus burgeri | reverse complement strand
ACACGGGCCACTTAAGCGACCCGTTCCGTACTATCACAATAACTGAGCGGTGTTATCGTCGACCTCGACGGTTCGATTAATTATCGGGCGTATTCAGCCCACTACCAACCCTTTACGTGAAGCAAGATGAGGGTTCAATGGGGGAAAAGACGAAGCGAAGCGGGAGAACAGTTCAACAATAAAGCACATTTATTCGCGGCACACGGGAAGCACACAAATACAATTCCACCAAATGCACACAAAAAAAAGAAAACACAATTCCATTTACACAAAAAGCAAATATAAAAGTGAAAACACAGTGCAGAGCTAATACCGACTACCGAGCACACGGCAACACTTATACAATTCTACTTCACAGACGGCGCCGACAACACATACCCGAAACCAAGGAAAAGAATACCCCCAAGAATGAGGCGGGCCTGAGGCTGAGAGCGGGTCGCGCCTACCCGTCTGGTGATGAGACGCGGAGCGGCGATGGCGCCTCACTCCGCGGGCCTCGCGGACAGTGCCTGGCAGGGGGTGGGAAAAGGGGCCCCCTTGGTCGCACTATCTCAGCGCGGGGGGAAACAGGAGGGGGTTGCTGATGCTCGGGGTATAGAGGATCTTTATTATCCCTGGTGTGCGTCTCCACCTCGGCCAGGTCGCGCTGCCGGCCTTCCTCGGGCGTGCAGCTCCCGGCACCGTCGCGAGCACCCCCTCGTCTGCCTTCGCCGCTGCCGCCTCTCCGCCTCTGGACTCTCCACCCTGGACTCTTCTTTGGGCTCTCCTCGTTCGACTCTCTTCAGCTTCTCCAGCCACTGCAGGCTTCGGGCTCCAGACTTCCACACGGCTCTGACTGACGAACACGGTCCTTTTATCCCCCCGTAGCTTCGCCTTTGACCCCCTCCCTTTGACCTTTCACCTCGCTCCCCATTGGCCCGAGAAAAAGTGGGCGTGAAGGCTTTTTGATCCACAAATTTGCATATATCGATCGTTCTGGAGGCGGGGCCAAATCGCCCCTCGCTCACCGATTGGACGGCAAAAAGTGGGCGTGTGTCATTTTTGATCAGTTTTTGAAGCACAAAATCCGTGATTTTGTACACGCTGTTCAACGTGCGCCCTGCACGAGTCCAACACCGGTACCCACAGCGGGGCAAGAACGGTGGCGATGCTATGGTTGCGAGGTGTGACGTGAAGGTCGTGGCGGTTGAGGTGAAGCGGTGTTGTGGTTGGTGGTTGATGTTGTGGTTGTGGTGGTAATCATGGCGGTTGGTCCAAAATAAAGATAGTAAAAGAAAAACGGCTATCCTGAAGAGTCGCAGCTCGCATAAATGACATGTATTCCCACTAGACAACGGGTTCGGGCCTAACTACACATGTACTTACCGAGATACCTCACCTAAGGGACCTGAATGGTGGTTTGCGAATCTGGTAACCACAACACTACCCCCTTCCCTTTTTACAGACTCGTCCCGAGTCGTCAAATTTTCGTGTGCCATCATGTGTAGTTTTCCCCTAGTACATTTTACCTACGGATCCCTGAGTGCGACATTCATGGTATTCGTGTCCCCAAAATAAATAACCTGAGGGCTGCGTAACTATCTAAACAAACTCACTCATACGGACGACTTAAATAAAATTGCCGGCGCTAAGACAAACATGCCGGGGGCACACTCATATTTACAGTACATCTTAACCTTAACTTACAAATTTTACACTAAACCATGGCCCAGGATCATTGAACTCTGCAAAAGAAAAGCAGTTAGCAGGGAGCCAGGCTGCCCGCATGCAGTCTCTGGCTCAAACAATGCAGGTGACAGGGAACGTGGCTGGCTGCTCACATGCAGTCCAAGGCGTTCCCTTTTGAACTGAACGCAGTGAACCACAACGGTGCATGGGCTGCACAACGCAGTCTCCGTGCCAGCTCAAGTGGCACACGCAATGAACACAACGAATGGATGCATGAACACAAACACGGTGCACGGGCCGCCACTGCAGGCCCGTGTTGTAGCTGCCAACAGGGCAGTTCTTGCAGCTTGCAAACTGTTGCCTTGCGGATCCTGGCGCACATGGAAATGAACAGGGGGGGCAAAGCAAAAATTGAACGGGGCTGGTGAACAGGGGCAGTGGGCATGGCATGGCAAAGGCAGCAGGCAAATACAGCCCGCAGAAGAAGGCCGCTGCAGGCAAACACAGCCGGCAGATGAACTGGCCGGCACAGGCCTTGAAGAAAAAACAGCCAGCCGGCAGATGAAGTGGGCCGGCACAGGCCTTGCAGCAACACAACAGCTGCCGATCAAGTGGGCCGGCACAGGCCTTGAAGTAACACAGCCAGCAGATGAAGCTGGCCAGCCTTTGCCGTTCAGTGGAGGTTGGTGGAGGGAGTGCGGTGGTGCTGGCCACTTGGAAGGCGGGCTCGGACCTACCTACCTGTCTCCCTCCCAACCTATCGCCTTTGCCTGTCACTATACATACCCACTCCCTTAATTTGTCAAACCCCAATTTAGCCCCAACTTATTTTTTTGTTGTTTTTATTTTTACTTCCCCTCTATAAATCGTCCCCTAACCCCCTTTATCGTCCTTGTTCGGCTAACCTATTCTGTCACCTAGCCTACTCCCAACCCCTACGTTCCCTTCCCGGAGGGGAATAAGGGAGAGCTAACGTCCTGTGTCGAGGCCCAACGAAGCCTCAGAATGGCCTCCCCAGAGTTCGGCGATCTAACCCAAAGTGGGTCCAGCGGCCCACAACGAGAGCGAGGGGATGGATGGTGCGGAGGGGTACATCTCCTAATCTACCCTAACCATTTAACTGTTAAACTACCCCGGGGCTTTCAACAAGCGCCTCTCGCTTAAACTATTGGTTCTAACAACCCAGATTCCCGTCGCCTGTGTTGGTGTCCTCACAATTTCGGGCCTCACCCCCCAATTTTCTCTCCGTGCCCTCACACGGTCTCCTGGCTGGGACACGTGGCTCCCTTTGGCAGGCACGACCCTCTGCCGAATCTCCCGCTATGGCACCCCCGGGCACTACACTGCCTCCGAGCCTACCAGCTCCCTAACACCGGGGAGTGCCCCACATGGCACCTCCCCTGAAACGCACACGTGGCAGGCCGGCCTCCCGGGCCCCTTTCCGAGGGTCACCCGTGCCCACAACACTGCCCACGCGGCTAATGGCGCCCCGGGCCCCCGCACCAAGCAGGCGCACCCGTGCCCACTACTCTATCCCGGCCCCCCATGGGCCCATGGCCTACCGCGGCCGACTAGCCTGGTGCCCGGGGTACCCACTCAGCGATACTCACCTTTCGCAGCCACGCTCCCAAGCCCGTCAACAGGGCTCCTGCACCCCTCCAAATGGGTCTCGAGCCTACTTTCCCACCAACAACAAAACGACCTCCATTTTTCAATTTGACTAACCCAGCTAACTCACTCTACACTGACCCCGGGGTCCCTTGGGCGGGAGTCACTCCTCCCCCCAATCACTCATCGCACCATGCATTCCCCATTCGCTCCATACACACAGACCCGCTGGCCTCACTCACTCACCATGTACTCACCTCACAACTCACCAACTCTTCAACACACACACCGCTGAACTCTGCCATCCTTCTAACTACCTCCCCTAACTAACTCGTGCTCCCACGTCGTCCCTTAAACTATAGCACGTTCCTTTTAACTCTACGTAGCTAAACTACGTCCCCACTACACATCCAAAGTCTGTCTCTGTCTCCAAAATAAATCATTTTATTTCCCAACCTAAATCTGGCTACAATCCCTCTAACTAGTCCATTCCACGGACTCCATGAGGACTTACCCCTGCCCCATGAAGTCGGTCTAACTAAGCTAACCCTTCCCCCTAACTAGTTTTCATCCTGTGCCCAGGCCAAGGGGGTCTTCCACCCCTTTGCCCAGGAATCCTGTGCACCCGAAAGTGAGGCTTGCTTCTTTTTTTTTTTTTTTTTTTTTTCTTCCCATGCGCAGCACCAGCGCGGCGACTCGCGCATTTTGCACTTTGCAACTGCCCGTGACGTCATGCAGCTGCACGTGTTCCTCGTCCCTCCTTGGACGGTACCATCCGGCCGGGATACCCCTCCTGCCGGATTCCAACCACACGTGCAGCCATGACGTCACTGTGCGCATAAAAAAAAAACACAAGCCCCACGTCTCGAGGGGTTCCCCACGCGAACACATGTGCTTTGCCCGTTGGAGCTTAACACACACGATCGCGTGGAGAACCCGTCCGGTCCAAATCCATTTACCTGCCTAAACTTTGTCCGTCCGCGGGATCGGCAAATCCACCGCGTGCGTTTCCGGACCGGGACTTCACTCTCGCAAGCGAGCACGTGGTGGTCTCGTGCGTTGCACAGCACGAACCGCGTGCTCACTGCTGGGCGAACCCGGCACGGTCCTCGAAACAGCTACAGCCGCTACTCGGCTTTCGTTTCTCCCATGTCTCCGTCGTCGCCTCCATTCCACCCACGCACACCTGCGTGTTACGACGCACACAGTCCACTCCATCAAACTCACACCGGGAGACGCGGCTGCGTGCTCCCGCATGCCAACCGACATCTCCCTCTCATACCGCTCTCTCACACACACGGTCTCCCTTGCACACAGCGACCTTGCACACGGCCGTTCACTCACGCGTGCGGGGGCACTCACCCGCAGTGCCTCATCCACACACGCGGGGGCACTCACCCGCGGTACCTCACTCATACACACGGCGACACTCACACACGCGGTCTCTTCCACACACGGTGCCTCACCCACACACGCGGGGGAACTAACCCGCGGTGCCTCACTCACACTCCGTGCCTCATCCACACACGGCGTGCTGGGAAGCACGTACTCCGGCACCATCGCCACCACACCACTCACACGTGGTGCCTCACTCATACTGGCCGTTTCACTCACACACACGGCCTCACTCACACACGGTGCCCCATCCACACCCGGCGTGCTGGGAAGCACGCACTCTGGCACCATCGCCACCACACCACTCACACACGGGGTCGCTTCCACACACGGTGCCGCACTCACACCTTGCACCACACACACAGGGACAACCACACTGGGGATTCGTGGCCCCACAAGGGTCTCCGGGGCCTCTATACCCCCCAAGCTCTCCGTGCACCCGTCCACAGCACTCCTCCTCTCAACCTCGCAAAGCACGACCGAACTCACCTGGTCGTGACTCACCTCAAGGGGGCATACTCCCTCCCCTCGTTCCTGGAGGAGGCCATCCAGGTGCTCGCACTGGGTCCCTACAGTCCGCCAGCTCACCCCCATTGTCCTCCACTACCTCCGTGTGTGTGTGCGCGTCACTTACCCCGTCTTCATCGTGTTTATTGGTCTCTGCTTCTTTCTGGCGTCTTTCCCTTATCTTTATGTAGGTCAACCTTGCTTTCTCTTTAAGTCGCTCCCATCCTTCCCTGTTTTTCACTCCTTGCTCTTTCACGATCTCCGCGTACCTCATCCTTGCTCTCCGTATTAATTGTTCTTTTCTCTCCCTCGCAATTACTTTCACCTCGTCTCTTGTCTCCCGAATTACTTTTTCCTTACCCGCCTCCACCGCGGGCCTGTCAGCCGTTGCACCCCCTTCCAGCTCGTTTGTTCCGACACGTGGAGTCGCCATTTTAAGTTCCCTGCTCACGGCCTTCATGCCCGCCTGCAGGCATCGGCCCATGTTCTGCGTCTCACCCCGCAGCTTTTTCATTTCCTCCTTCATGTTTGTTTCCATTCCGTTCATTTTTGTATCCATCTTTTCGTTTATTTGTTGTGTATTCGCGTCCATCGTCGTTTTCACTTCATTTGTATTTGTATCCATCTTTTCGTTCATTTGTTCGTTCATGCCTTTCATTTCGTTTTTCATATTCGCTTCCATCTTTTCGATCATTTCCGCATTCATCTTTGCCAGCATGGTGAATAGCTGGGCCATGTCGGGTGCGCTTGGGTGAGCCGTTTCGGCAGGGATCGGGGAGGGGTTTTGGTGGAGAGGGGGGGAGGTGTCATACACCGCGGCCGCTGCCGCACCCACCTCGGGCCCTGGGTTCAGTTGGGCGAGTCCGTGTTCCTGCACAATCAACATTTCCTGCTCGGGGATTCCATCCTGGACCATGGATTCTACATTACTACACATATACATTTCTAATACCCCCGGCTCCCGCTCGCCTTGAGACGCCATCTTGCTTCTCGTGAAGGGTTAATTTGCTCGCTCGTAATTTGGAGGGAATCGGGGGTCGCTTCTCTCACCCCTGGACCGATTCCCGTGAATTTAGCCGGAGACAGGAGAGCCCGTTTTCCTGTTCTCCGATACCAGTGCCGCGAGGAGGGCGATGAATTTGTATCGCACGACCTGACACCAGTGTTGCGGTTTTCGCGCCCGCCGGCGTGCGACGGCCACGTAACTCGAATCGCGGCACGTCGCCCACCGGACGGACAATCCAGTCGTGACCCTCTCGGACTAACGCCGGGAACCAGTCACGGGTGGACCTTTCGGTCTCACCGCGATCGAGCCAATCAGCCCCCGCGTGGGATAGGGTTGCTCGCCAAATTCGACCTACCTAAGTACCCACGCGGAGGGTAGACCGGGCGATCGCCGCAGGTCGACTTCGGACACGGGCCACTTAAGCGACCCGTTCCGTACTATCAGAATAACCGAGCGGTGTTATCGTCGACCTCGACGGTTCGATTAATTATCGGGCGTATTCAGCCCACTACCAACCCTTTACGTGAAGCAAGATGAGGGGTCAATGGGGGAAAAGACGAAGCGAAGCGGGAGAACAGTTCAACAATAAAGCACATTTATTCGCGGCACACGGGAAGCACACAAATACAATTCCACCAAATGCACACAAAAAAAAGAAAACACAATTCCATTTACACAAAAAGCAAATATAAAAGTGAAAACACAGTGCAGAGCTAATACCGACTACCGAGCACACGGCAACACTTATACAATTCTACTTCACAGACGGCGCCGACAACACATACCCGAAACCAAGGAAAAGAATACCCCCAAGAATGAGGCGGGCCTGAGGCCGAGACCGGGTCACGCCTACCCGTCTGGTGATGAGACGCGGAGCGGCGATGGCGCCTCACTCCGCGGACCTCGCGGACAGTGCCTGGCAGGGGGTGGGAAAGGGGCCCCCTTGGTCGCACTATCTCAGCGCGGGGGGGAAACAGGAGGGGGTTGCTGATGCTCGGGGTATAGAGGATCTTTATTATCCCTGGTGTGCGTCTCCACCTCGGCCAGGTCGCGCTGCCGGCCTTCCTCGGGCGTGCAGCTCCCGGCACCGTCGCGAGCACCCCCTCGTCTCCCCTCTCCGCCTCTGGACTCTCCACCCTGGACTCTTCTTTGGGCTCTCCTCGTTCGACTCTCTTCAGCTTCTCCAGCTACTGCAGGCTTCGGGCTCCAGACTTCCACACGGCTCTGACTGACGAACACGGTCCTTTTATCCCCCCGTAGCTTCGCCTTTGACCCCCTCCCTTTGACCTTTCACCTCGCTCCCCATTGGCCCGAGAAAAAGTGGGCGTGAAGGCTTTTTGATCCACAAATTTGCATATATCGATCGTTCTGGAGGCGGGGCCAAATCGCCCCTCGCTCACCGATTGGACGGCAAAAAGTGGGCGTGTGTCGTTTTTGATCCGTTTTTGAAGCACAAAATCCGTGATTTTGTACACGCTGTTCAACGTGCGCCCTGCACGAGTCCAACACCGGTACCCACAGCGGGGCAAGAACGGTGGCGATGCTATGGTTGCGAGGTGTGACGTGAAGGTCGTGGCGGTTGTGGTGAAGCGGTGTTGTGGTTGGTGGTTGATGTTGTGGTTGTGGTGGTAATCATGGCGGTTGGTCCAAAATAAGGATAGTAAAAGAAAAACGGCTATCCTGAAGAGTCGCAGCTCGCATAAATGACATGTATTCCCACTAGACAACGGGTTCGGGCCTAACTACACATGTACTTACCGAGATACCTCACCTAAGGGACCTGAATGGTGGTTTGCGAATCTGGTAACCACAACAATATATATATTTATTCAATGTCGCTTTTTGGGTTGCGGATATCAGGTTTGTGTGTGTGTGTGTGTGTGTGTGTGTGTGTGTGTGTGTGTGTGTGTGTGTGTGTGTGTGTGTGTGTGTGTGTGTGTGTGTGTGTGTGTGTGTGTGTGTGTGTGTGTGTGTGTGTGTGTGTGTGTGTGTGTGTGTGTGTGTGTGTGCGCGCGGTTCATAAAGCATATGTCTCTGTCTCTGTCCCATCCTTGCTCTACCCCCTCCCAATGCAATGCAGCACCCGTCTCCCACACCTTCCTCCGTGTGTCTGTCTGTCTGTCTGTCTGTCTGTCTCTCTCTCTCTCTCCATATCCAGGGCGGGCTGTGTTTACGTCTGGATGGGAGTTTGTCTCTGGATATGTCCAAGAGGTGTTTGTCTCCAGTCAACTTGGCTTCAGACGCGTCCAGGTGGTAATTGACGCTCCACCGCATGTCTGCCTTCCCTTCCTCTCATCTCACAGTCTTCTCTTTCCCCACCCCTCCTCGCTTCCCCTCCCTCCTCCCTCTCTCTCTCTCTCCTCCACCCTCCTCTCCCTCTTCCCCCTTTTTTCTCCGTCCCCCTTTAGTATCCCCATCATCGAAGCGAGGGGTGGTATTTGCTGGTCTATACTAATAAATGTCAACGTATGTATGTATGTGTGGGTGTGTGTGTCTCCTCCATAACTCCAAAACCATGAGACCTAGCAGCCTGAACCTTTGCATGTATACCAAGGGAACTGCTAGACCACATCTGCCGGAATCCTCCTCCTTTCCTCCACACCCCCTTCCAATATCCCTGCACTATCCCTCTCTCACCTCTCCCCACCCCCCCCCCCCTCGACTCTCCCTTTCTGTCTCTGAATGTGTCTGGGTGGTGGTTATGCCCAGATCGTGGTTATCCCCACACGCTTCCAAACAGTGGTTCTCCCCGCATGCACGCGCGCACACGCACACGCACACGCACACACACACACACACACACACACACACACACACACACACACACACACACACACACACACACACACACGCACACGCACACGCACACACACACACACACACACACACCGGGGAGGGAAAACGAAAATGGATCCGGATTGTGCTGACTTGTTATAATTTATTTAATGACAGGATGAGAGACTAAAATATTCACCAAACCAAAAGGTTTCTGAATGTGAAGGAGGGAATGAAGATTTCATAGTTTTATCTCAGTTTATACGGAATTCAAATGAACACCTGTTGAGAGTCACTCAATAATATGGACAGCAGAGTCCCTCGGGAACTAGGTAGTGTACAGGTCCGAAGACAGCAAGGTGAAGTCCATTGTCCCGAAGGGAGCGTGGAAGAGACATACATTTCCACCATGGGTGTAACACCCTGCAGTGGGCAGTCAGGCAGGAGTATGCATCTGAAAACAACGTATACTGTTGGCTTAACAACTTCGAACCAGGAGTGCAAGTCCAGCAAAGGATACAGCCCTAAATGGCTTGGGGATGTGGAAATGCTCTCTAGTATAGTAAACACTCACTATGAGCACCATGCTCGCGACACCAACCAGCGCTGCATTCCACTTCGACCACTCTATGTAGTCTGCCTCTTTATACCTTGATATACGCTTCCAGCATCTCCATTCACCTATTTTCCTCTGCTTAGATCCACACTTTTGCAACACAGTGGCAGAACAGAGGTTTTGAGGATCATACATCGAGACACCTGAACATGCCTAACTGGTGCCCTGAAGATTAATTTTGGTTCTCCATTTCCTCAGCCCCAATCAGGAGCCTGCAAGTCTTAATGTAATCAAGAATTGAGGAGCCCTCAGAGGTTTTTAAAAATATATATAGACTAGGTCTAGGCTCATGGAAGAGCTAGGACACAACAGATCAAGACACAATATAACAAAGGGAACAGAAAGAGAAAAGGGAAACACCAATAGCAGGGTAGAGGGAGAAGGCAGACAGAGACAGACAAACAAACAAGGGATGCAGGTAACGATGAGGGTTAGGGGAGAATGCAAGGGGTGGACAAGATGGATACATCACCAAATATGGTAGCATTCTGACTGGTGGGTCTCGAGAAGAAGATTTTTGAAGGCATTTTCATGATTTTCCCAAAAATTGACTAAGTCAGCTATTTTGACACATTTCTGGTCACATGATCAGCCTGACCCCAATTTAACATTCCTACCCTGGCCTAATGTTATAACCCAAATTTGGTAGCATTCTGACTGGTGGGTCTAGAGAAGAAGATTTTTGAAGGAATTTACCAAGTTCACCATTTCGGCCAACTTGGTCAAGTGACCAGAACAAGCTTTGCAATCCCTGTGATCAGTTAGGAGAGGAATGTTGCTGCCAAATTTCAGCTGGTTCAGCCCAGCGGCTTGGCTGGAGAAGTCAAAATAGGAGACGGCGGACGGACAGACGGACGCACTGATGGTGTGCGATGACAATACCTTATCTGGAATTCCAGAAAAACTAATAAGAGTTGAGGTTAAAAAAAATCTCCACTTATGACACTTATGATTGGTAGATTGTAATTCTCTCTTACAAATTGTGCCCCCGAGAGTCTGCCTCTTTAATTAAAATTGCCCTCAAGTGCAGACTTAGCTTAATTCTCCTCGAGGAGGTACGTTAGTTGGGGTTGCCAAAGTGACTACAGACCAAGAAGAATCAGTGATGTATGGTGTTCATAATTTATTGTTGATGTTGTCTTTTATGCCTTGTCCATGTCTGCACCTCAAGCTACCTTGTTGTCAGTATGTCTTACAATCCTACTTAATGTCAGTTTGCTCATAGGAAGAGCAATCTACATTTCCAATCAATCTCTTATTGTAGAAGCAATCTCCATTTCCGAAGAGAAATCCGACATCAAAATTAAATGAGAAGCCATAGTCAGCTACTTGCAGTGCCTGCGCGTTGGTAGCCCATATAGGCCGCCGGTCTGTACTACGTGCACGCGAAATATCAAATGGGGGCACGGATACCATCGACACTCCTCCACACAGAGTGGAGGCCTGCGTGGACTCCACTCCACTGCGGAAAGACCAGTCAAAACTCCCTGACACGATAGCAATCGGTATTGGTGAAATGACTCGAAAATGCTGAGTCCAATTAAAATGTTTGCTGAGTGCCAGGGCCTGCCAACAACCAAAGTGATTCTCACGCTTAATTTGTTTCTGTCAGATATTTCAATGCTCGCTTTTGGAATTTTAAAAATGCTATTACACACCGGGTCGTCATGACTGCTGCGGCGATAGAATCAGCTTAAGTGTGGAGCGGACGTTGAGCTGAAAAATAAATGTGTCATCATAAATTAAATTGATGTCTTATTTTGTCGCCATGCTCTGAACACGCTGAGAGTTGCGCGTAATTGCACGGTTTTTGGAACGTGCTGCGGCATAAGCTGTATTTAAATGCGATGTTTGTGAAAACGTTTCGATAAACTTTTCTTGTTTTTTCAAAGCATTTATTTCTGAAATAGATGGGAATGCAATTCGGAATAATATCAAGCTACCTTTTGACCTTATTATCAATTGTAATCGTCTTTCAATGACATCAGCAAGCAATGAATGCTTGATAAGGATTCTAGGGCTAGTTGGATAGCTTTGAGGTGCTCGCTCATATGTATACTCGCCTTTGAGCTGTCAAACCTGGTTTCGAATCTCGATCCAACTATAAAATGTCACCCTGGTGTTTCGTATCCAGGGTGTGCTGTCCATCGGAATGTTGTTGAAACCTTAAGATCCGCTTGACAGCACTCTCTTGGGGTTGGTGAACATCAAAGATCCCACTGTGTCTTTGGTGAAGTGGAGGTGAATTATCATCAGCACCGAAGAGAAATTCTAAACTGCCGGTCGAACGGACATCACACCTTGCCAGCTGGTTCCAGAAAGACTTGGGCCACAGCCATTCCTCCCGCTTGACCACACAAGGGGGTGAATACTTGGGGACTTTAAAGAAGATGACGTTTATTCCTGCTCATCCTCATTTATCCTTCCCTATTAAAGGATGAAGATGGACTGGCCAATATCATCTGTTTTGGCCTTCTATTCTGATTTGCCTGAAAATTCTGTTAATACAACATGAAGCAAATAATTATTTGCATAATACTCACAGGTTTTCACTTCCAGCTTTACAGATTTAGATGTTTTATGGTCTTCGAAACAACTCAAACATTATTGCAAAGTGTATATAAATGCTGTTAATGAAACGGAAGACCAAGAAAGAACCCACAGAAGTAAAGAGTAAAGATGGAGTCATCAGGAGGAACCTGGATAGGATTCGGGATTCAGCCGCTACTCCACAACCCTCAAACCCATCCATGTGCAGCCTCATATACTCGGCTATCTATGTTCCGTGTGCATTGCCGATGACATAGTAAAAGTATTTTTTTGATTTTAATGTACCATACCATTTACAGTGTTGCTGCTGCCACCGAAGCAGTTCCTTGGCAAGAGTTATATAGGGTGGTTTGCCATTGCTTTCCTAGCATTGTTTGTTCATGCTCTATTGTTTTAAATGCTGAGCATCAAGCAAGGAAGCAGCACATATCTTTAAAGTCTCGACTCAGCAGGGATTCGAACCACTGACCTCCCAGACTCAGAGCGGATGCTCTAACCATTACAACACCGAGTCTGCTGGTAAAGGTATAGAACGGGGTAATTTGGACTATTTCCAGTATCCAAACATTCAATGTTTCATTTTGCCATGGCCAAAAGTGACATTTTAAGGTTTCCATTGGGCGGCAAGAAGAAGCTGAAATTTTAATCATCCTGTACGGAAGCAACAAAAGACGAGGACGTTTTATGATGATGGATTCGCAGTGCTCAGAAACTGCGAACTTGAAAAGCAATATTTTTCACGGTGCCTCCCCCTTACCTCCGCGGCTGCATGGCAGGCCATTACCCATCATAATCTCGTTTGAGCACATATATTACTGCTTATCAGCTAACCATCACACTCCCCACAAAGTCCTTGAACCGCCTTCTCAATTTGCATCCCCCCCCCCAAAAGAAAAGATTTACATCGTCACGCAGCCGGCATATATAGGGTGCGGTGTGCGGAATGAAAAATAATAAATATCGCTAAATCTTGCGCATGCACAAACAAGGCATTCCTTAAAGTTCATTTTCCGTATATCACATCAGAAAAGGTTTTCTTTTTTGTTTTTTTGAATCTCTCCACCTCCTCCCCTACTCCGACACCCTCTCCCCAAACCCACCCTTTATAACGCATGCCTGATATATAGTTTAACGATAATTTTTCAGGTCCAGTAAGGCAGAAACATCGGCAATTTATTAATCTGACAACTAATTTAATAACAGGACACTGACTGATGTACTGTAGCATTATCCGCGCCTGAAAGTGTTTGTATAATGATGTGAATTTCACAAGCAAAAGGAAACCGTTGATAATATCTTTATATGCATTTTTTTTTTGCGTCGAAATAATTCATAGCGCAGTCTCGGCGAAATGAAATCACAAGGACGTGATCCCCTGGCAAATGCTGCCTTCATTTTTCTCTTTTATTTTTTTTGCATTAAAAACAACATGCACATGAGCCCACAATTATTTAATTCCACCTCCCTTATAAAACAAAAAAACAAAAAAACAAGTAACATGTAAGGGATTTGCAACAACTGGGTATAACAGCCCCTTGCATTAGTATAAAAGTCCGCACCAAACCTTGCAAATCACATTTCTCTCGCACCGTTAATCTTATCTTCAGCTGTCTTGCGACTTTTGCATAAATATGAATACGTATATCGTACGGCTCGATGTATCTACAATCTCCTTTGAAAACTCTTAAATGAATACAAACATTATAAGAGCGAGAATCAACATACCGTGTGTGAATTACAATGAGATGGAGTAGGTGACGCTTAACTGTCTCCTCTTGAGAGGAGCAACAATCATTATTTTAGAACTGTTTCATATATGATACATGGTATTCTGTAAAGACTGCGTCTGTATCGGTGATGACGTTTATAAATATAGATGACGTATTTAAATACACCTAATTGATATTCTAACCTACCTGTGGATTCTAAAACTAGAAACAGAAGTAAACTTAAGTCAAGTTGTTTAAAAACTTTCATACATGATACATGGAATTATATAAAGCTTGTGTCTGTATAGATGACAACGTTTATCAAAATAGATAATGATGTGTATTTTAATCTTCCGGTGGCCTATGCAACTGAAAACATCAGTAAACTGGTCGAGACAATCGGGGTATTTTCTTAAGAAATGTGTTCAACAAACTTCGCAAAGCCTATCGAGTTTTCAGGTTGACATGCAATACACATTTATTGTTCTCCATTTGGACACTGTATTTAAAAACTGCTGACGAAGGACCATATTGCTTGCTTATTGACATTATACTTTGTGATGGAAGAGGAAATCCCTTCGTCCATCACACTCATGCAAAAAAATAAAGAAATAATCAATTTCCTCTTGAAAGTGTCCGAGGAAAGGAGTCTGATTTGAGAAGAGAAGCAAATTAACTTCCCCAAGTATCTGATGAATGAACTCTTAGAAAGCAACAATAATTATAATCGTCTAATAAGGTAAACACTTTGCAAATATTTTGCAAGCTAGTTGCTATGGATATTTAAATACAAGTTGCACATTTGGGAGTTGCGCATTATTACCAATGGAAATGAATAGCAAGCGGTTCACAAGCATCTTTGAGAAATTGCACTTGGTATCGTCAGGAGGGCTCTTCATATATATATATATACATATATATATATACATATATATATACATACATATACATATATACATATATATATACATATACATATATATATACATATATATATACATATATATATATACATACATATATATATACATATATATATACATATATATATACATATATATATACATATATATATACATATATATATACATATATATATATATATATATATATATATATATATATACATATATACATATATATATATATATATATATATATACATATATATATACATATATATATATATACATATATATATATATATACATATATATATATATATATATATATATATATATATACATATATATATATATATATATATATATATATATATATATATATACATATATATATACATATATATACATATACATATATATACATATATATGTATGTGCAGATATTACACAAGCTGCAAAAACAACTCTTTCTCTTCTGATATATCCAAATCTCAAGGCTGAGAAAGATAATCTGTTTGCTATAGGGTTTCCCAGCAAACGTGCCATAATGAAATGCCAGTGCTTTAAATGCGTTCTGATGTTTCAATTGCGAGCTTGCGGTTGGTAATCATACATCAGTAAAACGCTGTCAAACATAATCACCGTTACGGCGTTTGCGGCAAAGTCAGGGAGGCAATTAGACAGAAAACGCTCGGAGCTCGCTTGTAATACCGTCCCGACAAGAAATAGTCATCCGACGTTTGATGTAATCGCACGCAACCACATCCGACTAGCAGCATGAAGATGGGCGGCTGTCAAGTATGCGGCACCCACAGAGGGAATCGGCGTCGTCTCGTGTTGTCCCCGCTTGTGCCATAATGTCTGCATTCTCCCAGGCGTCCACGTCCGAGAACCCCGGAGAATGCGCGAACACACTTTGACCTTTATTAAAGGCGAGCATTAGCCACCCTTATACCCAAACGGCTCGTGCAATCATGTGCTCCTGACAGCCTCTTTGCTGCATCGTTATGCAGATTGGGCAATTCCTCTCGTTTGACAGCTGCGCTGAACGGATTTGATGCCTCAACGGGGCAATGCGGACGGCGCAAGGGGCTGCGAGAGACCCTCCCTCCGAAATGTCACCTGTTCCCTCTGACCGATCTGCATAATCTGAATCTTCTGAGTCGTGACATTGCGAAAGCAGAAACCGGACATGACTGGAACCCCACCACCCTCAATCTGAAATTGGCAGCCTCATCTCCACTTTAAACGAAGGAGAATAATCCAACAAATCATTCTGATTTTAATATTATATGTCATGTGCTCTTGCAACATTGAATAAAGCATTTGACAAAACTTCCATTGCTGTATATAACACACATCTCAAAACATTGTTGAACAGTGACCGTCCATTGCCAGACATCAGGAGAGACGTCATTTCAGGTGTGTAGTGACGTGTAACATGCCTAACGACTTCAGTCATTCAGTGTGGGACTCAAAAATTGGCATCTGAGATCGACTGCACAGCTTTCTAGTGTGAAGACCATGACAACACCTCTGTATGGCTTTTCTGGGGACACAATCCTCGATGAGGGATGCGATCTATATAATCCATATTATTCAGTAATTTCCTTAACTGGGTAATACAGCCTTCATATTACCTTGCATAGATCAATTTGTAATGTTATATAACTGCTCGTTATGATTGCATTTGGCTTATGTGAGAAATGGCTGTACCTTCATGGCTTCCATTTTGATTTGATCCTGCATTTACCACTTATTCTTGAACTGTGAGATCCCTGAGAAATGCAGATACTATAATCGGGGTTGTAGGCTCATCGTTTAGCAAGTTCATCCTTCTCCATGGCTTCAATGCTCTTTTCCTGCAAACAAGCAAAATCTTTCTCATTGTGTGGTCAATAAGCCATTCTTGCATCAAAAGTTCACAAGGTGAAATGCCTGAGACTCTGAGGTCTACGAGTTGGTCGTTTGCCAGTTCAAAAGAACTACATGTTTTAAAGACAACCCTTGCTTTTATGCTGAGACCCTGACATAATTTATTAACATCGTACCTTTAAATTTTCACAGGAACACTCAAAAACTTAGTGGCAAAAAGAGTAAAAAATAAAAAAAATTAATGCCCATGGCACAGTATAAAAGACTCTGTGGTGAGACAACTGATATCCTCACTTTCTTCGAACATAGTGTTACGGGCATGGCCCAGATAACTCCGAAAGGCCAGCATGTCCATCAAAAGACCACGGACGCCGTTGACAACACTCACCTCCAGATGGATCTTCACGCCCAGAGTCAGTTTACCATACCTGTGAGATCATTGAAACAGATGGGGAACCGTGCCAGCGGCCACGTAATGAATATTGATTGGCCAAGTGAACAAGCGTTATGTGCTGAACCTTATCGTCTATCATACCAATTAATCACTTGGGACAATTGCCCCAGGAGCGTTACCTCAGACCAAACCTGAGCATGATAAGCCAATACACGATATGAACTCTTTAAACAATATATTACAACAAGAAAGAATTGGCGGGAGAAATGGCAGTTGGGAAATTCAAACAGGGAAAATGGTGGAAAAACTGAAGATGGGCAATGCAAGCAATTTCACACTATTTGCAGGCACGTATATATTCCTCTTATCACCCATGCAATATATCCACTATCGGATGCCTTAGAACAATTACTTACCACTTCTACAACAAAAGCACCAGACACCCGAAGAAATGATAGAAAGTGTGGGAAGAGGGGTAAGAAACTGTAGCAGTCAGAAAGAATAAGTGTGGAGTCATAAGCGTGCCCCAAACTTACCAAGTTTTACAAAACGTGCCAAGTTCAGGACTTACCGATCCTTCATGACACAGGATCCGCATGAGTTTTGTTATAAATAATTGTATATCAGTTATGTATTGGTTCGTGGGCGCCAGCAGTGACCATTATTTTCATTGTGTCTGTGTGTCTGTGTGTCTGTCTGTCTGTCTGTCTGTTTGTGACTCTCTCCAGAGCATAGCTCCGTGACATTTGATGCAATCTTGATGAAACTTGGATGAAGCTAGATATCATGGTCCAGTTGTGTCTTTTTGTATGAGGGACATCCCACACCCCTTGTGGGCGGAGCCACGCCCACTTGAACTTTTTATTTATTTGTTTTTTTTCTTGATTTTTTTCTCACAATTTCATTTCCTAGAAGCTGTGCGTAATGTCCATAAGTACAACATATAAAAAAATCCGATTTGATTTGGTCAATTTTGATGGAAGAGATAGGTTTTTACGATAGGGCTTCCTCAAAAGCTTCCACCAACTCAATTGTACCTATCGTGGCATTGTTCAATAATGCCCGTGAACCATCGTCGCCTCCCGGCTAGTTCCCACCCTTTTTTTCCTGTCAAATACACCATTACAAATTCACTTGGTCTCTGAGTGATTTGAGTGTATTGATCATGAATTCTATTCTCTAGTATAGAGTATTTCAAAAATATTGATACAATTCTGACTTCCTGCCATTTCTTTGTTTTTTGACCTATACTGTTTTCCTTTTCAGGATTTGGTGGTGTTATCTATCATGTTATTTATTCCCTGGGATTTCTAGCTCCACAGCTCAACTATGCCATTCACAGTGAAGCAGAAGACAAAAGCGGTGCCTCTGTGGTATGAGACTAAATCAAAAGACACCCGCCGGAGGTTCTGCCGGGAATATGACCTCAGAACGCATGATGGACCCACAAATTGTGCCATTCAACGTAATGTGAAACATTTTGAGCACAAGGGCACAGTGCACAACCAGAGCAAGAGCAACAGTGGCAGGCCAGCATCAGTCACCAAGAGCCAAGCCAACATCAACGCCGTGCAGGATTCTGCAGTGGACAGTCCCAAGAAGTCCAACTGCCGGCACCCCAGAAAGCTAGGCATCAAACCAACATCAGTCTGGTGTATTCTCACGAAGGAACTGAGGCTTTTCCCATACATTATCTCTATTAGGCATAAACTAAGTCAAGATGACATGAGGAGACTTGATATGTGCAATTGGCTCAGTGACAGGATGGAGCAATACCCAAACTGGATCAACCTGATCTGGTTCAGTGATGAAGCCCATTTCACTTGAACGGTGCCATCATCAACCACCACAACATTTTCTGGGGGGCAGAACCACGTGAGGAGATCTCTGAGAGGTACCTGAAAGGGCCTTAGGTCACAAGCTTCTGTGCCTTCAATGGCAGATGGGAAACGCTAGGGCCTTACTGGTTTGAGAATGACAACAGCAGGACGGTGATGATCAACGGTGAGCGCTACCGGGCCGTGCTGCAGAAGTTCTATAATGATCAAGCCTAAAAGGTCACCCCAAACCAGCTCAGCATGACCTGGTTTATGCAGGATGGTGTACACCCGCATACAGTTCATGACACCATCGTTTTCCATCACGTGACACCATCTTCAGAAACCACCTTGTTGTCCTGGGTACCGCTCATGACTAGGCACCCTATAGCCCAGAGTTGAACCCTCTGGACAACTGGTTCCAGGGGGCTGCTAAGGGCTCTGTTCAAGCCAACTGCCCTGCCACACTGGATGATCTGAAGCAGGAGATGTCAGACCACCTCCAGGCAGTGCCACATGAGACCCACAGGAAAGTTGGACAGAACTTTGGAGTCAGGATCAATGCCTGTCTGAACCGTGGAAGGGAACACATCGAGAACGTCAATTACAAGGATTTTGTGGAAATGCCAATTTCAGACCTCGGACTCTCACTAACTCTAGCAGTGACTCACTGCAATAGCAATCAGTGATAGAAAATACCATGTCATAAGCTTTCAAGAAATGTTTGGTTCACGTTCCTGAGGTTTCTTTTTCTTTGTAAACCAACATTTAAAGTTGCATCACTCTTTTTAAAACACCCTGTATGTCTGTTAAAGGATAGAGTGGGTTCAGGTGATTAGCATCCAGTATGAAACATGCCTGTGCCTGCCTGAGCAACCACTGCTCAGGTTGCAATTTGGGTAATCGGGCACATGGCATTGATCACCACATTTTCTGACTGGCTTGGGCATTCCGATTGAGTAAGGTAACGTGGCAAACAGGCCCGTGACGTTACTCGGAGTGCCTGGATCAGTTGGCAGTTTTGATGCATTTCATCAGGATTTGGACCAGGCAACTGGGACGAGTCCAACGACAACAACAATATCAAAGGTGAGAATGCTATCTGAGCATATCCTCCCAGCACCCAAAAAATAAAGTACCATCAAATAGTTATGGAGATTGTAAAAAGTCTCAGCAATCAGTTTTGATCAGCTGTTTTGTGCTAATTTTATTGCAAAAAGGTGTTTGGTCAAACGTTTTGCTTGCTCAGTAAAGTGTAAAATGTGCAGTGCAAACCATAAAAAAATAATGTGATTGAAGATGCTGTGACACCAGACAGCCATCATGCTCATCAGAACACTACTTCAAATGATATTATACGAAAAGATAACCCGCACAAAGCGTGGCACAACACGGATGTGACGCTGTAGTATATCACGAAATGAGTGCCTGTAATCGAAAAAAGCAGAGCATACTTACTAATGTTAACCCAGTCCACTGTAAACGATGTTACCAGTGTAGTCGAAGCAGTCGTTGGGTTGACTCAGTGGTGGCAGTATTTTGATACACTCCATCGATTGCGCACGCGATAACGCCACATACAACTGAATGTGTGAGAAGATGGGATTGGTCAGATTAATGCTCACGAAAGTGAGAGTTCGGCCATGGCTCTTGTTGATGGTCATCGCATACGCTGATCATATGAGGAATTGGCGTCTTCGTAGATCAAAAGGCAGTCCAGAGTCCGATGGGGTAAGAGTTATTCTGGGAATGAAGACGTATTTGCCTGTCTTTTTGCTGGTCATGATCTTGGCCTCGATCAGTCGATCAGTCGGCTTCCAAGGCTGATTATGTGCAGTCTCGTTCCGTTTAGTAATCCATTACCCGGGTCCAAATTTCTGAGCAATATTATTGGGGTGGACACTCGAAGACAGAGTTTATGTGGTGGTAATCCCGCTGGTGTTAATGAGTTTAATAACTGTCGGACAGAGGTACGTCTGTCCTGGATCAGAAACGCTGTCAGCACTGAGATATATCTGCGTTTCGCCAGCCGGGAAGGTTTGTTAGACTATCGTTGATAATGTAAACATCTTTGTTTGTCGGACACAATATTGCTCAGCTGTAGTCGGTTGTAGTCAAGTCAGGGAAAACAGACCTGATGAGCTCGTTGACGTCACCAATAACGGGATCAATGCAGATTTCCAATGATAGGCGTATTTTGCACTTCCCTACATCTGGATTTGTATGATTTCTGCCGTCTCCAATCGACAGCAAGAAAGTCTGAAAATCGTTGACAGATTGGTTTTGATGAGACGGGTCCATCAGAGCTCGCATGTTAATGGTGAGGTGAAATAATTGAACCTCCTGCCAGAGGAACGATCTCTTCAGGTTACTTTTGACAATGTCCGCCTTACATCCATGTCTGATGACTGGTAACACTTGTCTGAAATCACCACCCAATGGGACGATCAAGCCTCCGAAAGACTTTTCCGTCTCCATAATGTCGCACAATGAGCGATGCAAGCATTCGAAGACCTGCTTGTGCATTATTGGAGCTTCGTCCCAGATTATGACAGACGTTCCTTTGATCAGTGTAGCCAATGCAGAGTTCTTTAGAATATTGCATGTGCTGTGTGGCTGCACAGGTCATTTTGCATATGCTGTGTGGCTGTATTTTGAACTGAGAATGAGCAGTTCAACCTCCGTCCAACAACTCAGCCGCTATCCCTGAAGATGCTATTGCGAGTGCGGTGAGCTTCATGGAACGAATGCTGTGTAGGATGGTGTTGTAAAGAAACGTTTTTCCAGTGCCCCCAGGGCCATCGAGGAAGAACACTGCCCCATTCTTCATAGTCACATTTTCCATCACCGCTTTGTATACCATCCTTTGATCTTGATTGAGGAGTCTGCAGTTGTGATCCGCCTTGTTTTTTTCTGCTTGAACATCGTAGTTAGTCATGAGAAAAGATGATGGATCATGTTTGGCATCGGTCGCGTGGCTGAGTTGGGGCATGTCAGGGTAATCTTGCAATGATTTTCCATGGTAGTGCAGGAGTTCCTCGATGGCTCCTAGGGTCCTGTTGTTTAATTTGTCGTTGGTCAATGTGATGCCAGCCCGGTTAGCATTGTTGAGTATGTCCTCGCTAAAACATTGTCTGAATGAGGAGAATAATTGTGCAGGTTGGGCAGGTTGGCAGAATAAGAGAATAGTGACGAAAAGAGTGCGCAGTTGAGTCGGGAAACCTGACATGGCGGCCTCTTTGAAGCAGTCATGTCATTCGCGTCGTCTTCCAAGAAACCTCGACCCAATGCTGTCGCTTTGAATGTGTCTGCAATGGTGCCATCAGGGAGGCGACGTAGATCTTCGAATGATGTAAATCCAGGTGAATGATGCAGTAGCAAACGACGATGGAATAGTTTGTCTTTGGATGGACTGGCACTGAAAAGCATCCAATTGTGTTTGCCCGTTTCCGAGGCGACCATTTGCACGTAGTGCTGTTCCACGTGAAGTGTTCTGGGAACTCGTGGTATGGAACAGAATGGGCTTCGGGGTAGTCGCGGTTACAGATAAACCATGCGGTGAGGGTTGTTTCTTTGGCGTGGTCTAAAGCTTCTGCAGCCTGTCCAGGGACATAGACAATTCTATTTTGGTTCAGAAGATGGATATCCAAACGTTGAATAGACAGTGATCATTCATGGAGATTGTAGTGGAACAAACGGCAGCAGCCTTCGCATGCGGAAACATACCTCACGTCCACAAACCGGTTGACCTCGTCAGTTTATTGTTGATAGTCTTCACATACAGCAGCCATAATACGATCTGGTCCTTTATAGACATATTTGCAGAGATACCTGACTGCCATGACCGTCGAGCAGATTTCAACATTGATGTGGGCGTTATACTTGGAGGACAGGTATGGGTTATAAGGTACAACCCAGCGGTTATCAATGTTCACTCCGTTTTTTGTACCTGAGGTCTGGAATACCTGAGGAATAGCGTGGGTTTTAAATGCTCCCGCCCAGTTTTATATAGAGCCGTGTGGTTCAAAAGAAAATGTTACTATTTGATCACGTTTTAATCGCCCTTCCCTTCCCCTCCCCTCACATCGCATTATTTTCCCCTCATGCTGCCTTACCTTCCCTTTCCCTCACGCTGCCCTCCCTTCACATCATGCTGTCTTCCCTGCACCTCCCCTCATGCTTACCCCCTCCCCTGTTCACACCCATGGACATCTCTCAGTGTTCTCTGCGTGGTTTTAACATACCAAATTTCATTCAATCCAAAACTACCACCCACCCCCCCCCCATTTTCTCCACAAATCCCATGGCCGAACGCAAGTCGAGCACCCCTCCTCTCATGCTTATCTCCTGCCAATCCTCCTCCCTACTCCCCACCCCCTCCTCTATCCTCTATCTTCCTCACTCCCACACCTCCCTCCCAGAGTGTATAGCGACGTTTGGTGAGGCATCAGTCTCCCCACCCCCATTCCTCACTCTTCACCCCCCCCCCTTTCTATCCCCTCTCCCTCGCCTCTTCTCTCCCTCCCTTACTCTCTCTCTCTCCCTCCCTCTTTCTACAACCCCCCCCTTAATATTCCCAATCGGCAGAACAATGGGTTGTATTTGCTCGCTTCTTGATAAAGTTGAAATTATACTGAATGTAGAAAAACCATAAAGTGTTTCATGGCACAAGAGCTCGAGTTTGAGATATGTTCGAAAACTGGAATAGTCTGACATAAGTTCAATAACCTTTGTACTGACATGCAAAGGCGTACGAGGAAGGGGGTCACGGATGGGGATGGGTCATTTGCCCCCCCCCCAAGCCAGAGTCTTTTTCTTCTTCTTCTTTCGGCTGCTCCCGTTAGGGGTCGCCACAGCGGATCATCCGTATGATCCGCATAGAGATTTGGCACATGTTTTACGCCGGATGCCCTTCCTGACGTAACCCTACGACACATGGATATGATACACCTATTTTAACCGGGGTATACACCGGCCCAGTATACTGGTACTCATTTCGCGACCTCGGAAGGATGACAGGCTGAGTCAACCCCCTGGTGTATTAATTCAGTGGCCCAACGGGGCTTGAACTCAGGACCTTTTGGATCACAAGCTGCTGCCCTAACCACTGCGCCAACACCAGGCTCGCCCCCCAAGCCAGAGTAGCTTTTATAATTGGGGCATTAAAATATCAGGATGACAAAATATCACAAGATGACAGAATGATGACAGGTCTGATGTGAAAATTCACATGAATCGTCATGTATTTGACTATTTTTGCAATTATCAGTCATAATCATTTTGGGATTAAAATAATGATAAAAATACGAAAAATTACGAATTTATTATGCATCTGGCAAGTGGCAGCTCTGCCTGACTCCTGAGGCTTTGTCTGCCCTCAAGTACTTACGAAATGGCGTATTTCCATCCTTGAATGTGTGTTCCACAATCATGCATACAGAGAAACACAAATGGCTGATGGTAGGGCAATCACCAGCACGTTGTGGAGGGTAAATAAGCCATACAGGGCCCTTAGACCTCTGAAGATCTGATCAGAAGGATTCTCAACGGCTTGCTGAACGGCTGTTCATGTTGCCGGATGTCTATGGAAAGTCGTATTCCTTCTGCGGTCTACGGAAACCGTCCACGAGCAGGTACGATCAGGTATGACGTCATGAGCAGGTATGTTCTCAACGGCCTTCGGGGGAAGCTGTGCCATGTCCTGAGCCTTCTTCACAGGCGTTTCATTGAAGGGGCTTCAGATGTTTGTTTGTCAGCCTTTCCTGTTGTCAAAAAGCTATTATTAGTTCACCATTTTTTGAAATTGCCCTGAGTTTGATTCTTTACTTTGCTCAAAAGTGTTTAAAATGACGATAGAGAGAATCACTCCGTGCAATGGCTGGTTTATTATGGCTGGCCTTGCGTTGGGGGAAGGGGTTTCCGAAAACACGTGTGCAGCACCTTGCACAAAGGCCTTTTCGAAATGATGTTCATGACGTCATTTTCAAAGGGTCATATTGGGTTGTGCTTTGAATGGGTGGAAGGGGGGATGGTGGTGTGGCCGCTGTGTGACCTGAATCTTTGCCAGAGGTTTGCACTCTAATCGAGTGGAGTGGCCGTTCTTGTTACCTCCGCCGCCTAAGGTGAAGGAGGTTATGTTTTCACAACTTTTCAGTCACCGAAATAGGTGACCCTTATTGTCAGTAATTCTGTTTGTTTGTTTGGATGTTTGTTTGGATGTTTGTTCGTTTGTCATCAGTATAATTGGTCGTAAACGTGGGCGGATTTTGACCAAACTCAGGTGGTAGGTACATCTTATGACCAAGTGCTTCGGAAATTGTGATGGTTGCTAGGGACGCTTTGGTTCCCTAGCAACAGCCGGAAAACCTTCAAAATCGGTACCGTTCACGCAAAATCAATTCCGAAAGCCATTATCCCACGTAGGCTTATGAAATTTGGCATGCATCATCTACAGGTGATGCTCTACCAAATATATTCTGGTTTTTGTGATATATGGAATAATTTACCCGCAGCACCCCCTACAAATGGGGTATGCCCGAAAATTGGCGAAAATTGAAGGCCCCCTAGCGACCAGGTGAGTGCATCGATCCGAATGAAACGTTGCAGGTTCATAGCACGCAATGAGTACTACAACTTTGCCTCAGGACATATTGACCGATATTGCTTAGATCAGGGGTCAAAGAGTAAAAATCGATAATATGCGAGAGCTGGAGGTGCCTTCGCGCCAAATGCTACTCCTCCTAAGATTATGGTCAGATGGTCATGAAAATTCACACTAATCATCTGGAATGCATTATGCACAAACGATCGAGCCGGATTTTCGATTTTTATCTTTGTTCACCCAAAGCACCCCCTCGAACTTTGGGGATTTCCGATATCAAACCGCATTTTCGCTACTTTTCATTCAAATTGATACCGAGTAGTTATCAGTCGATGGAACTCGATGAGATTTGGTATGCATAATCTTAAGGTTTTTTTTTCTATATCTTATATATATTTTTTCTCTATCCGCGATATGACATCCTTTTTTTCTATATCTTATAGTTTCCAAATTAAATGGTAACCCTCTCAACTTGGGTGTCCGAGGGCCATTGAGCATTCCCGCTGAAAATTAAAAGTACACTCGCTCCAAGACGGTTGAACCGAATCGAATGATTCTTTACATGCTTATAGACCGTAATGAGTACTACAACTTTGCTCATTTGCATAATGACCTATCTCGAGTAGGTCAGGGGTCAAAGGTCAATAAGTGCATTTTTCGGGCGAAATTACCATTCAAGGCATCCTTGCTCTTACACGGATTAACCAATACGAATGAAAGTTTATAGGTACAGAGTACTCAATGAGTACTACAACTTTGCTTCAGGACATATTGACCTATCTCGGCTAAGTCAGGGGTCAAAGGTCAATGAGTGCATTGTTCGGGCAAAATGACCATTCAAAGCCCCCTTGCTCATATACAGGTTAACTGATTCGATTGCAATTTCGTAAGTACTTAGTACCAGATTAACTCAGATCAGGGGTCAAAGGTCATCGGATGCTCGGCGACCCATGGCCGCCTACCGGCTTGTCTGTCTGTTTGTCTGTTTGCAGGATATCTCAAAAAGTTGTGGATGGATCCGGATGAAATTTTGTGGGCAGGTTTGGTGTGACAAGGACGAACTGATTCAGTTTTGGTGAAGATCCAGATTCAGATCCAACTTCTAGAATTTTTTTAAGTGATTCTTCACCATTGAGAGATAGGGCTCAAAAACGATAGATAGCACAATATCTCAAAAATGTATTTGGCCATATATGTTCTCGTGGATCAGGCATTACAGGGCGGAGGTATGTGGTCTACCGAGTGCCCTTTGAGTTTACACCATGTTTTGTTGCCTGTTGATGTAAATGTCGTAATGCACCTCTGATATGTATATTCATTACCCTCACCAGAGGAGAGGGTATTGCATTTGGGTTTGTTGGGTCGCCGAAATAGGTGACCCTTATTGACAGTAATTCTGTCTCTTTGTTAAGATGTTTGTTCGTTTGTCATCAGCATAATTGGTAGTAAACGTGGGTGGATTTTGACCAAACTCAGGTGGTAGGTACATCTTATGACCTAGTGCTTTTTAAATTGTGATGGTTGCTAGGGACGCTTTGGTTCCCCAGCAACAGCCGGAAAACCTTCAAAATTGGTACCGTTCACGCGAAATCAATTCCGAAAGCCATTATCCCACCTAGGGTTATGAAGTTTGGCACGAATTATCTACAGGTGATGCTCTATCAAATATATTCCGTTTTTTGTGATATATGGAATACTTTACCCGCAGCGCCCCCAACAATTAGGGTATGCGTGAAAATTGAAGGGCGACCAGGTGAGTGCATCGATACGAATGAAACCTTGCAGGTTCATGGTACTCAATGAGTACTACAACTTTGCCTCAGGACATATTGACCGATTTCGCTAAAGTCAGGGGTCAAAGGTCAATTAGTGCAAAAATCGATAATATGCGAGAGCTGGAGGTGCCTTCGCGCCAAATGCTACTCCTCCTCGGGTTATGGTCGGATGGTCATGAAAATTCACACTAATCATCTGGAATACATTGTGCACAAATGTTCGAGCCGGATTTTCGATTTAGATCTTTGTTCACCCACAGCACCCCCTCGAACTTTGGGGATTTCCGATTTCATACCGCATTTTCGGTACTTTTCATTCAAATGGATACTTAGTAGTTATCAGTCGATGGAACTGGATGATATTTGATATGCATAATCTTAAGGTGATTCCCTATCCGCTATATGACATCCATTTTGCTCTATATCTGATAGTTTCCATGCTCGACGACCCATCGCCGCCTACCGGCTTGTCTGTTTGTTTGTCTGTCTGACTTTGTTTGTCCGCACATAACCTTCATGTTTTTCTCCGCAACCGCTTGTCAGATTGAGACAAAAATTTCACCATTGGTGCAATCTGTCATGCAGAATGTTTTAATAATTATTATGATGTCATAGGTCACATGATGTAGCAAGGATATTGGAAAAACAAAAAAAATTGGACCTCTGTATCTCTGAAACCACACCAAGGAAGAAATTGAAACTTAGTACATAGCAAGTACTCCTCATGGAGAATGAATGATTTTTTATGACGTTATAGGTGCCCTCGTTATGACGTCATAATTGCATATGTAGAACGCCACATCCGATCAGTATGAAAATTTTCAGGGTCATATTGGGATAAAATGGTCCACAGAAAAAAAAAAAAATGACATCATCAGTCACTACACGATTCGGCAGCCATATTGTTTTTGTTAAAACCTTTAAAAATCTTCTTCTCTGAAGTGGCTGAACAGATCGAGGCGAAATTTTACACGTATGATCGCCTGTCCATGAGGAACAAAAGATTCACACATATGATATCATAGATCACATGATTTGGCAGCCATATTGGATCTACCCTAAAACCAATAAAAATACACCACTCAAAAGAAGATATGGTGAGGGTCTGCAATCTCTGATTGCTTTTTTTCTTGTTTTCCTTTGTTTCAGATCGTTCATCACCATGTGTATTGAGGTTACAATAACAACAAAAACAAAAAAAGTTCCCCATGAAATCGTGAAAGCGACCTTGTCGCTCTCACATGGAATGTTAAAAAAAAACAAACAAAAAAATGGACTCGGACTACCAATAAACATATGCTAAAAAGGCACACAATGGCTTGAAGTGTACATTCGGGCAACGTAGCCATCATTCGGACAAATCTGTAGCCCTCCCCTAAAATGTTTTGGCTCGTAAAAAGTTCCCCATGAAATCGTGAAAGCGACCTTGTCGCTCTCACATGGAATGTTAAAAAACAAACAAAAAAATGGACTCGGACGACCAATAAACAAATGCCAAAAAGGCACACAATGGCTTGAAGTGTACATTCGGGCAACATAGCCATCCTTCGGACAAATCTGTAGCCCTCCCCTAAAATATTTTGGCTCGTACGCCCATGCTGACAACCACTGTTTATATCATTGACCTCCATGAACAATGTCAGCAAGTTTTCATGTCAACCTTCCTAGAGGTTAAATCTTGGTTGCTTAGATGCTAAACACTAAAATATAGGATGTTGCTATCGATGCTGAAACTTGTCGCTAAATTGTATTATATTCTTACAAACAATGTAGTTATTTTAATGGCTGTGAAATTCTTACCAAGACGGTAAGCAATAAGGGCAATTAAAGCATGTATTTTCACCTTTCCTGAAATGTAAGCTATTTGGAGGCTGTCGAGGCAAGATGGAAGTCAGGGTGATGGAGAGGACTTTCTGCTTCGGTGCTGCCCAGACAGGCAGATCAAAGACTGGGGCGAACTTTCCCACAGTCGGCAAACAAACGTTTCACCAAAAAGATTGTATTTTACTGTGCTGGTAAATTAAATGGCTTTTGTTGGTCTTTTGATCAACTTGACCTCTATTTTCTTGTTAGATCTTTCAAGATGACTGAAAAAGGCCTTTCACCTGCTATAAACACAGTTATTACGAGAGAGCTGTAGCTTCGGCCTTCGGGGACCAAAATACGTTGCAATTTCTTTCGCCTCACTTGTGTAAACATTGATTGATTAAGACTTTAAAATATGCTTGGAGAAAGTAATGTTGTGCTTGGACCTGTCCTGGGGAGACTCTTCACGAGACTGAATGACGATGAATGATGGGCAGGCCTGACCGCCGAATCAATGGAGACTGTCAAGGTGCTATTCTCTTGCACTGTCTGGAGAGGGTTTATAAATTCAGAAACCCAGTTATCAGAGAGAGATTCTGTTTTTGGGATCAGATATGTGTGGCTGCTGGAGAAAGGCTCTGATGCTAGGATGGCGCTGGAGAGGCTGATTCGATGGATGACAGTGAGACTCTGACTAATGATGTGCATTGCTCTGTGAGCTGAATCCTAATTTCCCATAGAGGCAGTCTTTTATATCACTTTTTATTACAAGATCAAGGCTTATGCAAGGGTGAGGTGACAAAGGTTATGAATTGACAGTTGGACAGTGGGAGGGAATGAGTGAAGAGGAAAAGAGGGGAGTGAGGATGGGAGGAAACAGGAACCTGCAAGTAAGAGAGTTGCATTATGTCAGGTCAAAGGACATAAAATAAACAAACGATTGTGGATAAGGATTGGGGTGGGGGTGGTGACATGAGATAGTGGTCCACCACCTCCTTCAAGCCCTGGAGGGAAGTGTGGATAGAAGTGACAGGATAAGTAGGAACAGAGGAGTTAAAGTGGGAAGTCAGCCTGGATTTTGGAAGTTTATCCAGAAGGGTTAATAGAAGAACATGTGCATCCTGCATGGGAGTCATGCTGGGGAGAATCAGATGGCTGAGAGGACACAGAGGGAGATAGATCAGAGGAGAGGCAATTAAAAAACACAAGGTCACTTGTCCTGCCTGCGATGTGAGAGCAGCAGACCTTGTACTTCAGCCTCGTCATGGGAGGTATTAATAATGTTGAAAGCTTTAGATTATTGCACAGAATCCAGGATACAGTTGTGAATGTGGAGCACCAGCCCAGAAGGGAAAGCAGTACTCCATTTAACTATGGACAAGGCCTTGCAGGCTGTGGTTAGTTCTAACTTTTCAAGGAAAGACTTACAACAACGAATGCTTCGTCTGCAACTGCCTTGACTTGAGGTTGCCCTGGTCTTGACTTATAAACCTATCAATGCAGTTTGAACTGAGTTTCTGCTGATTGAGGTTATTTTAATAAATTGTCTCCTTGTGTCAGTCCTGTAGAATTTAGAAACAAGTTTCCAGACCATGCAAAAATGCTCTAAAATGGAGCATTAGAAAGATGGCATGCTCAACAAAATCACGACTACTCTTCCCTCATTAATGGCCCCATTTAATCGTACCTGCTTAATGGTGTCATTGCAGGGGGGAGTTTGGCCAAAAACATTCATGAACTGGTTAGCCAGCCTAATGTTTGACTGAATTGGATTTGGACATGAACATGGATTCTGTTCTGGAGTGCTGGCGATAATTCACGAACTGTTCATGAAAGACAGCTTGGGTTCTTCAATGTTCACAAATTAATGTTTGCAGACAGGACACCCAGCTTAATGTATATCCGAGGGATGGCACACACATTTATGTCACACCCTGCCTGCAAAGCATCGATGCTACAGTTTATAGTCAGGTCAAGAATCTCATCAGAACGAGATGGCTCAAAGGTACCGTAAGTGATACCTCCTCGCCATCGTGTCAGATATGACACAAAGTCAGCACATGATCATTGTGAGGAGACTTGAGTGCCAATGTTTATTTGCCAGTGATTAAAGCCATCAAAGTGATTGATGACGGTAACTTCATCAAAAATAAATCGGAAGACCTAATGCGAGTTTGAAAAACGAAATAAAAACAACAACAAAGCTATCGAAACCTTGATGCATATGCTCATTACATAGCTTCAAACTCATGACGTTCAGTGTCTGCTCTCAAGTTACGTTTGGAGAAAAGTTGGGCAAAACAGACCAATTAAAGAAAGCTTCATCCATTGATGAGATTGTTTGAACGATAATATTTCAAATTAGATCCAACTGCAGTTCACACTTAGCCCCTGTCTATGGGTAACTCATGACACTGAGGTCCAGCGCAAAATGGGACCGTGGAACTTCATTTCTTTTTTTCACCTATTCCTAAGGTAGATATATCCCCACGTCCATCCAGTGATCTTTCCATTCATATTTAATGATTGTCAACCTTCTTATCGAATGGTCATCTTATCCATCCTCTAATTTTTTATGCATAAAGAAAAAATAGGACTCATAACATAAGTTAGAGGGTTCATAGAACACCTTACCCCACGCAGTCTTGAAAAAAAGGACATGGAAGAGAAGGTGGTATGCCCCGTAGATATTGTAAAGAAGAGGATTCAGAATACCACTGGGTATTTGGATTTTGAGTGCTGTTGAGTCCTGTTGGTTTTCCAGCTCTATAAAAAGTGTTTCGTATGTTGAACAATAGAAGACTACCATTAACATTTTTCATGCGGTCACAGGAATCGAATGACTCTTACACACGGATAAATGAATGCTTGGAGTGAGTCGTCCAAATTCAAGATTTGTTAATATCCATACTGTAAATCCCATTAATAATGACTTTTCTTTTTCACAAGAATTAGGGAGCTCTGCATCCATGCCAATTAATAATTGTCCAATAATTGTGTGCGACACGTTTTGTAAAGTTTTCATGCTTACACAAAATAAAACTGAATATTTATGATGCTTCATGGTAAGTTTCTACGCAGAAGGATGTCGAGCAGCGTTTCTCAAATGGTGGGTTGTGACCTCCAAGGGGGTCACGAGTGGGTTTCTGAGGGGGTCACATGCTGTCTGCGATAAGTAGTAACACAAATCTTAGTGATGTTCCCAAATTACCGATGTGAACTTGCATTCTCAATCTTAGAAGTGATCAAAACTAAAGCCAGAAACAGGCTGATCGATGTTGAGAGCGAGCTACGATGTTCGTCGAGTAAGACTAGTCCCTGAATTGACACTTGTGCAAAAAGGAAATAAAAATGGCCTGGATTCCAGCCTTTTTGTTTCTCCTGTAGTCAGGGTTGGCAATAATGGGCCCAGCCCAGTTTTCACCACCTGGGTTTAAAAAAATAAAATAAAATAAAAAACCCCACTTGAATAGCCACAGTAAAGTGGACTATTTCAAAATGCCCATCGCTGTGATTTTTTTTTCTTTTCAACCCTTGTAGGGATAACAGAAAGATTGCAGCGACCAAACACCAGGGCGGGTGGATTGTCTGGTAAATCTGGCTGAGAAACACTGATGTAGAGCAAGGTAAGGAGAGTTGATCCTGTGAGGGAAAGTGGGGCAAGATGACCTATACACGTCCAACTTAGTGGTTTTGTTCAGTATACTGAACTTTTACTTATTTATTTGAAATTGCCTACTTATACCATCAACAAGAGCCATCTGGTGAAGTTGTTCAGGATACTATACTTGTAAACAGGACCAAGGAATGTATAGGTGGAGAAAGGGAGGGAGGGCATCTTCCCCAAGATTTCCTACCCACCTTACTCAAAGAGGTGCAATAAATTGATGATAAACAGGGGTTAGAAACTGAGCTTTTAAAAATTCATGCACATTTCATAACCAATGAAACTTAAAGGGCTCAATGAAAACAAATACTCAAAATGGTCATATTTAATATATAATGTCAGTTCCTTACAAGAAACTTTGATGCAGGATTCCATTTGGCCCACCAAAGTCTGCGCTATTATTACCAATGTATGGTTGTTTGTCTGTGCTCTATCCTTTGTAAATGCTGAGCATCAAGCAAGGAAGCATGTACATTCTGCCGACTGCAGTCAAACTGCCAACCTCCCAGACTCAGAGCAAACACTCAATCATTACACGACCGAAGTTGGTTGTCATTGCAGTTGAACTCCCCCCCCCCGCCCCCCAAGCTTTAAAAAAACATCTTGAATTTTAAAAACATTTATGGCCTGTTGACCTACATTATACACCCACTCTATTCAACACAGAACGGTAACATTTTTGCCCTGTCTCGCATCCCTTCACCCAACTGCTCTCTTGTTTTTTCCCCCTTTCTCCTCCCAATGTATTTTCTATTCACTCCACTCTTTTCTCCCATTTCTCCTCTGTCCTTCCATTTTGCTTTCTCACTCCACTTCCTCCTGTTTTATTCTCTATATATGTAATGTGCAGATGGCCTATTGTCAGACAGAGTGACTGCATAATGGGCATACTGTGACAACAGTAGTACGCTGTGACTTGATCGTATCATGCTTTGTGTAAGTAATGGCTCATCAAAATGAGAAGTGAGTAATAAGCACCCTCCCTCCCTCCCCCCCCCCACACACACACACACACACACAAAATTTCCCATTCCCCACCCAACCACCAGTCTTACCTTTTTCAGATTGAATTTTAGGAGTGAGGGTATGGCACAAGCATGATGGGTCGAGTGGCCTCCTGTGTCCCTTGTGTGGGCATGAGCCCAAGCATTGTGAAGAGGGAAGTAATGACAGACTGGATCCGCAGGTCCCAAAAAACACAAAGCAGTAGATGCCATAATACTCCACGTCTCTGGCCATAATTCCTGGATAGAGAGAAGATTCAAAGAAGAACAAATGAAAAAGTAATGTTTGAATAAAGCTCATTTTTCTGAAAGGGGAAGGGTCCAAACCCCCTTTTGACTCCTTCTCCCCTCCACCCCACTTGCGTCCCTGACCTGCGGATCTCCCTGCGAACACGACTGTCAATACACAGCCGTGTGCGGTTGATTCCTCCGTAAAAAAAAAAATAAAAATAAAAATAAAAATAAAAAAATAAAAAATCAGCCGAAACAAAGGCATTGTGCTTCAAATTAAAAACCCATCGTTAATTGACTCCACACACAGTCAATTAACCGGTACGAGCCCGTCCCTCCCCGGTTCGTGCGGATTAACGACGCACTTACAACAAAGTTCAGTCTATTGGAAGCAATTGTTATCGTTAGACCAAAAGCAAGGATATATATATATATATATATATATATATATATATATATATATATATATATATATATATATATATATATATATATATATATATATATATATATATATATATATATATATATTATATATATATATATATATATATATATATATATGAGCGTCGCTCGAAGTGCCGAGATCGAAACGCGCACCTGCAAACACACCGAGCGACCATTTACGGTGGGATTCAATTACACACACAAACCATCACTTGGAGTTTCCGATTTCTCCACTCGGAGTACTATTCATTTCGAACTTCACCGTAAACCATGAGCCATAGAACTCGAAGCAGCTGCAAATAAATCTTGTCCATTATGAGACTCATGCATGGGATACTGTTACAATATATTTTTATGTCCATAACTTACGCCTGGCCTAATGTTTCAGCCGTTGGCTTTAAATATTCATTCACCGTTTCAGCTCTCAGAAAGAAACGTCTCATGCGTTTATGCAAACAGCGGAGTCTGCGATGAAATACATGCTAACAAGATTTATCTGCACCTTGAATACAATGCTGCAGAAGTGATGGCTTTTGATAATCCCTCGTCGCAGCGCTCGAAATTCTTGATATTTCCTTGCCCGGTAACAATTCGCATTCAATCAGAGTGCCATGCAACTTACAGAAATACAATTTGGCAAATATAACGTTACTGTCAGAAAGCGTGATCTGTAAATCGCCTCCACCGAACATCTCACCTGTGTACCGGTTTTAGGGCCTGGGAGTGGGGGGGTTTGTGAGTTACAGGGGGTGGGGGGGAGGTAACTTTTTCAATTTTGTCTGTGAAAGTCTCATTCTCCCTGGAATTATCCTCTGCTGAAGGAGCAGTCACAGCCAGTTTATCAAGGTGAGATGAAGGTCACATGATTCACATTTGGAGTCACCTGACCGCCCACGTGATACGCCTGGGCCGCCGGTGCTGACAAATGTCTGATTGCATTCAGCCTTCACCAAATGTATATCATGTTGTTTTAGAAATGCATTCATTATGCACGATCAAAGCTTAGAATTCCTAACAGCGTGACAAATTGGAGCCTAGTGACAGCTCATTCGCAGAGAAATTATGATAATGAACTGAAAGAAAGTGTTGGGTATACATATTCTTCATATAAGGAAATGCAAGGCTATCTCGACACATGAGGAGGCCAATAGGCCCAATCATGTCTGTGCCATGAGAGCCACAACTCCTCTTCCCCCCTCCTCCCACATAACCCTAAACAAACTTTAATTAAAGAAAAAGCAGGCTAAATTCTCTGAAATCACGCGACACAAGAAGTGAACACACACACACACACACACACACACACACACACACACACACACACACACACACACACACACACACACACACACACACACACACACACACACGTGAAGGCTGAAAAAAATAACAGCAAAACAGTAAACAGTTTTAAAACAATTGTATTAAATATTGACACAACTTCTCCATTGTGAAAGCACTCTCAAGATGGTATTTGTGAATGAGGAATTGAGGAATTTCATCCAATGAAACCTATCGTGTCAGTTCAATCCATTGGGGGAGGACAGAGTGCTACGGATGCTCTTTGTTGCGAGAAGGCATGAAATCACATATTGATGCACTATTAAGAGTTATTCCATGAAGCGGATCAGTTCTGCATTGATTTTTCAATGAATGAGCCACGTTGGAGGCATAATTTTTTTTATGTTTTTGCATTATACGAGTTTTAAAAAATAAACGACATCATGAGCCGATTGTTAGATTTCAACATGATGGGAAACGTTGGTATATATTACAGAAAGTCATCCTTTGAGAAATATCTATGAGTGATATAAAAAGAGATGAACCACCGCCCCCACCCTTTCACGAGTATAGGTGAAGGAAGGCCATCTCCCAGGAGAAGGTATCGATGACTTCTTTATTTAAGAAGTGGTAGTACTATATATACAGTACATTATGCACATGTATGTGTGTATATTGTAGTGGTGCTGGCGGTCCTGGTTTATCCCCCTGACCCAAATTGTGGTGATGGGCGGTTAACAATGCCAACCCGGATAGCCGAGCAGTATTCTTATTCGGAGGAGGACACGTTGATCCTCAGAGATTATAATGCACGCGGGAGGGGCAGGGCGCAATGGCGGAGCGAAGGAGGCACAGATGGATGCACAGCACAGGGGGGTTTAAACTCAAACCCCACAACAAATACACGGACGCAGCAACTTAAAATAAACATGGGAATTTAATGACAATAGAAATACTTACAAGGAACAATAATCAGAATGCAATAATATGTGAGGTAAATGAATTCTAAAGTCTAAAGTTGAGGCGCCTCCACACACAGACTTAAATACAGACAAGGGGAAACAAAATAAAAAGATATCCTTCTTTTATTCTGGCACTTAGCGTGATTCAGAGACCATCCTTGCACCTACTCGACGGCGTACAAAAACCCTGCGTGATGAACCGAAGATTTCAAATTTTGATTCATCCGTCCAGAAGACCTTCTTCCAGTTTTCAGTTGGCCATTGGCGGTACTTCATGGCCCAGGCAAGTCTCTTTTTCTTATTTTACCATCTTAGCAACGGCTTTCTTACTGCCACATGACCTGTTAAACCTGCAGCTCGAAGTCTTCTCTTCACAGTTGAAACTGAAACTTCCTTACTTCGACCAGTGTTAAGCTGTGCTTGAATCTGCTGTCCTGTGAGCCACCTATCATGCAAGCTGTTGACTCTCAGAAACTTGTCTTCTGATTGTGTTGTGGCTTTGGGTCTGCCAGACCTCTTCTTGTCAGAGTTTCCTCCAGTTTCCAAGTGCCATTTGATGGTGTTGGAAACTATACTCACTGACACCTTGGCTTACTTTGCAATTTCTCTGAAGGAAAGACCTACACTTTTAAGGGTTATAATGGTCTGTCTGTCTTCCTTTGTTAATTGTCTTTTTCTCACCATTATGATCGCAATATACTACTTCCTGCAGTGCAATATTGTCTACATAATGCTTCAGAGGGTGCAGCAACACAGTCTGTTCCAACACTGCTTTTATACAGACAGAGGGTTTTGTAACTAATCAACAAAAGTTGGGACACCTGTAGGAATTGTTTGCATCAACTTTCAAGGCTTAATTTACTTCCATTGCTGCAGAACAGCTGCAGTGGCTAACCCATTA